>NC_058414.1:102744529-102935506 GCF_002201575.2 Neomonachus schauinslandi | reverse complement strand
GTCGCATGGGTGAGCGGCGGGAGGCGCGGGCCGGGCCGGGCCGGGCTGGGCCGCCCGCGCTCCCTCGCCGTCTGCGCGCCCTCGCCGCCTCGGCCTCCGCGCGGGCTCGGGCGATTTCCAGGCCACTTAGCGCAACCTGAGACACTTTCACTCTGGATTTTTGTTCTTATTTTTAACAGAGCCCCCTCGAGTGACGTCGCGGGCCGGTCTCCTGGACACGTGCCTCGGGCCAATGGCCGCAGCGCCGCGTGCCCACGTGACGCGCCGGCGGCCGCTTGGTGACAGGAGCCTCCCGCCGCCCCCCCCCCGCCGCCGCCGCCCCTCCCCCCCTTAAAGCGACCGCGTCCTCGGGCTCCGCGTGCCGGAGCTCCGGCCTCAGCGAGCCCGGGACCGTGTTTCCTCGCTCGCTCGCGCTTTCCCCAACGCCCTCGGTTCAGGAAGCCGAGAAACCCCGCGACAGCCCCGTCAGGTCACCCTGGTGTGCATACGTGGACACGCGCTGGAAGATTGCTATTTTTAACATTTCCATATTGTTTACCATGGGGAAAAAATCCCACAATTCCTTGCACAAAAATGCATAAATAATATTAAACGAGCTGCTGAGATACAAAGGGACTTTTGTAGTCTCCTTTCCTTGCTGGTGGATGGGGAAATTGACACTTACACTTGACTTTGGTAACCTGGCAGATTCCGGTCTTAAACGCAGAGCTGGCGCGCAGGACCCTCCTCCTGTAGATACTCATTGTAAGTGTGCATGTGTGTGCGTGTGCGTGAGCAGGGAGGCGAGTGCATATGGCAGGATTCCACCGGGGAACACAGATCCTCATGCAACATGCGTGTAGATCCCGAAGAGCGCGGGAATAGGATTTGGGGCTCCGTGTGGGGGAAAAAGAAATAAAGGAGCATGGCGGGTTATAACTGAATCTTCTGTTTTGGAAAGGAGAGGCGGGCTGACGGTTCAGCCAAACCTTCAAAACCATCCGAAGAGAAAACACCCCGGAGCAACCGCCCCTCTTCTCAGATAACCCTCCCAGCCCCACCCCCACGTCTCTACCCCCACTGACGGGCTACCAGGCCATTCACCTCATTTTCTTTGTCCTAAAATCCTTTAAACAAGTTCCTCGGGAGAGCAGGGGCCATCTAAAAGGGGGTGGAGGGGTGAGGGCCCCAGTTTGTTTCTCCCCACTCCTCTCCTTTTTTCTCTCTCCCTTTCTAAACTTTCTTTCCAGTCGCTGTCAGATGTCCAACTTGAACTTCTGTTTCCTCTTCTCTTCCCCCTCTTCCTTTAGGCTCCTTCTTGTTTGCTCTTCTCTCCTTTCCCCAGCTGCAGACACCCCACCAAACACCCTTGTTCCCCTAAGCTTGCCTGTCTATCCTTTAAAATGCATTTTTATGGAAATTTGCAAACTTCAGGAAGCCTCCGGAAGGATGCTCCAAGGGTTTGGGAGCGCTGACACAATAAAATTGCCCTCAGTGGAAAGAGGGATGGGGAGGAGGGGAGGAGGGAGAGCTGGGGCGCCCTAGCTCTGGCCAGCCCAGGTGGCTTCGGGGTGCTCAGCAGCTGAGGCCCACTGCAGAGCAGCTCTAGGCCTGGGGCTGCCAGGGGAGCACTGCCAGGCTGCGCAAGGCAGGATCAGGTCCGGGCAAGCAGCCCTCCTGGCAGTGTGATCGCCAAGCCACCTTGCGGGCTGAAGGCTTCCCCCTAGCCTGGCTCAGCTCTCGTCCCATTGCACCCAGGTCCTATCCTCTTCCAGCCCAGCTCTGTCTACTCTCTGCAGGTTCCAGGGTTCAGGCGAGCGGGGGTGCGGGACAAACAGCAGTTACAAGGTTCTGCTCCCAGGGAAATTAACCCTCAGAAGGGAGCCTGGATGGAGGACAGGAGGAGGTGCTGGACTGGGTCACCTGGCCACTAAAGATGGACTGAATGTGGGTCGGCTCCCACGTTTTCCTCCTATTGGAGGGGTCCTTGCCAAATTACCGGCTAGGTTCATGCCTGCCAGGTCTCCTCCCTGGGTCTCAAAAAATCAAACCTCACAGTCTGTCTGTCCCTAGGAAAATGGGGCTGGTAAAGTTTGTGGGAACACCCTACTGACTTCTGTTTATGGTTTTCTGGGAAATTTTCCTCCAACTCTGAGGAACCCTAACCATCACCAGCCAGGGAATGTCCAAATTACTTTGGGTCTTCAGAACTCAGAAGGAGTGGAGGGAAGGCCCAGGGCTGATTTGCTTCCTGCAAAGCCATCCCAGGTTAATTTCTCCACCTGTCCCATGAAAAATCAATTAGGCTGTCTCCTGAGAAATATTTTCTAATTTCTTGGGAAACTTTGCCTCTGATTGCCTTAGCCTTAAGTGAGCCCATGATGCTGGACTTCTGCTGTGTCCTTTCCTGCAATCCAGACCCATATTCATGGCTGCAGCAGGAACTCTGCAAAGCAGCACATTATCTCCAGGCAACCTAGCCCGTTTGTAGGCAGCAACCTGCGGACACCAGGTCTCCAGCCTGCAGGGTCAGGCTGGTCTGAGGGAGAAGGTGAATTTCCAAGTTACTGGCTTAGAGAGGGGAGCAGGAGGTGCAGGAGGAGGAGGAAGGCAAAAAGAAAGGAATGTGGAGAGAAATAATTAAGAGTATCAGGCCACCCAAAGCCAACCCAAACATGACAATAATTCCCCAAAAGAGCGCCTCTTGAGAGTAAGCACCATACAAAGGGCCAGCCATGAGGGCAGGAGAAACTGGGCCGAAGCTGCCCACATTGAGGGAATTGTAAATCTTACAACACGGGCATCGCAACAAGCTGCTTCAGGAAGCTTGGAAAACATGCTTGAGGCCCAGCCCCCGCCCCCTGCGAATCGGGGACACCGCCCTGGCTCTGCTTCTGGGGGGTGCGGGGGAGTGGGCATTTGCAGCTCTCTCCTCCGGTCCCGGAGATGCCAGCCAGCCCTGCAGCCGCTCGGCCCTGCGTCCAGCGAGCCGCGCTCCCCCTCCTGCCCGACCCTGACGGCCACGGCAGCCGCGCTCAAGGTCGGCTTCTCGGTGCGCGACCAGGAGAGCCACCGCTGGACGTTTGTTTCTCCTTAGCGTCAAGTGAGGCCGGGACCCCGGAACCTGGAATACTCCTAACCTCGCAGGTGCTGGAGAGCGTTGGCAAACCACCCGCGTTCAGAGAACCATCTCCGTACTTCCCGGGCTATCTGCACAAAGAAGGACCTGGAAGAGTATCAAAAAGGAAAGACGGCTTCTAGACACGTGGATTTATAATAGCGAGACTAGTATTACAAATAAAATCTCGCGCAGGGCTGCGGAGGGCAGGAGCGCTCCTGCGGACGTTGGGTGCCTGGCTGCTGATTCAGCCTCCCCCTTTTTTTTTTTCCTTAAAACGAGGCTGGAGGAGGGTGACTTTTTTGGCAGCTCCGTTGTCTCCTCACTTCCCACACTTGTCTAAGTGGGTGTGGGGACACTCGGGGAAAAAATGAACGCAGTGAGGGCAGCGTTTGGTCGCGGGGGTCACTGCCACTCTGCTGGTAGAGACGCCCAACAATTCCAAAGAGCAAGACTTCCACCCCAACAAAAATCAGGCGGGGAGCACCCCCCACCCCCCGGCCCCCCCTCCATCCCCCCACCGGGAGCCGGCTCTGTGCGACCTGGCCCTGGGCAGGGCCAGGGAAGTGGGGCCCAGCAGGGAGAACCCCCTCCAGCCTGAGGGAGAGCCACCCTTGGTGCTGCCGCAGCTCCCCCGGCCTGCAGACAAAGGCCGCAGAGAAGGGGCACGGGAGCAGGGGGTGCATTGTCGGGTGGGGCAGCGGGTGGAGAGAGCGTGTCTGTGCTCACTTCCAAGGAAAGCAGGGGCCTACAGACCCAGCAGGCGAACTTGGGGCCCGGGGTTGTGGAGGCTGGGCCTGGGGTCAGGGTCTTCAGGCCAGGTAACCCCCGGAAGGAAGGGGTTAAACCCAGCAGTGGCAAGCCTGGGAGAGGCTGAAGCTGGTGGGGAGCAGAGGTGCCCACGCTCCGGCTCCTGCACTCCAGGCCTCACACCTCTCCTTGTCCCAGGCCGGCAAGGGTCCCCCAGCTCCCCAGAGGCCCTGCCAGGTGCCACAGAGAGCCTGGTGGGCGGCTGGGTGCCCAGGGAGGCTCAGCTGAGAAGGGCCACAGGGCAGCAAGCAGCACTGCCTGTCTGGGGTCCTGGGGAGAGCTGGAGAAGCAGCAGCTTGCGCTCAGCAAAAAGCTCCCTGGGTGTCAGGGGGCACCAAGTGGGGGAGACACCCACTGGAGACCTCTCTCCTGTCCAGACTGCAGGGAGAGGTCCTCATTTTGACACTTAGCTCTAGAGCTAGCCTGGGAGAGCTGGGGAGATGTGTGGAGGATGGGCAGATCTCCAGAGCTAGAGACTACCACTCAGAAAGCATCCCTAACCTGGTTTCTCTTGAAAACAGAAGCTTCTAAAGGGGGATCTGTAGGCTGGCCACACTTGGGCTCACAAACTCACACCCAAACTCGGTCTTGGCCTCATGACCACCCTCCCTTGACTTTCTCCCAGGCCCAGGTGACTCCGGGCTTAAGCGACCTGATTTGGGATTCTTTGGGAATCGCTTTGCACCCCGGGGGCCCCTTTCCTGCTCTCTCACCCTGTGTCACTGCTGTTCTTAATCCCAGTCAAATCTGGACCCTTCCGGAAGTTGGACCCACTTGCATTCCAGATCAACCACAGCTCTGGGGTCTGGTGTGGACGTTTCTCCAGAGCAGCCTGTGCAGAGTAGAGTAGTGGTTGGGGGTCAGACAGACGGTCTCATGACCTAACGCCCCTACTGTAAAGAAAATGTCCCCCGAGGATTGCAGCAACCCAGAAGAAAGTGACACATTCCCAAAAAATCCAGAGGAAAATGGGTAAAATTGGTTTGGCAAAGGAATTAGGGGAGCAGCACTTGATGAGGTGACCAAGCACACCCCCAAACAAGAAGACATATGAAAGGATAATGGAGTTATGGAGAAAACCAGCCACCCTCTGCAATCTTCTGATTACTTACAAACAGCGGAAGAACTTCAAGTATCTATCCACTGTCTTCCTTTTGACCTTTGGAAGGAAAACAAGAGCTTCAGAAGGGACTCCGGGAATCCTTGCCTCCCCTCACAGAGCACGAGCGTTTTTTCCTTCCCTTTCTTTCCCTAAAAGCCACAGGTCATCACCGAGAGGCTGGCATAGCAGCAGCTCACACTTGCTGACCTTGCACTGTTTTTGGAAATATGACTTGAGTAGCTAGAGATTGTCAGAACTTTAGGCAAGTTCAGGCTTAACTTAGAGGGCCTGGATCCAGCCCAGCCAATCTCCCTACAGCTAACGAGACAAATAGTTCATTAGTCTAGGTTTCATGTCAGGAAGAACATATCTACATCATCGCTCTCAAATATCCACGACTGAGCAGCGCCTCACTTGGGGGGGGAGCTCACGTAGAGCTACAGGCTGGTTCAGTTGGGGGAGGGAGGATTTTTAAAAATCTGTGTTCAAGTTGATTTCTTTTTCCCTTTATCAAACAGAACTCTATAGTTTGATATAAAAGGGTAAAACTACCTCGTGATTTAAATCCAAACATTCTCTAGACTAGATTAAATCACTGATCAATTCCAGGGACTTCAACAATGTCGGTCACCTTTCTAGCATCAGTATCTAATTGGTGAACATTCTTAAACCTATGGAATAGGGGGTATGTCCCACCCTGGTAAATTCCTCGGCTAAGTACAGAAGAGCACGGGTGGGAAGAGTGTTGGCCCTTTACCAGCCCAAAGGCTCATGCTGACCATGCAAGCTTGCATGGGCACCCATGTCACCCTGCACAGTGGGTGCCTGCCCTTAGGAACTGTGCTCAGGGAGTGCTCACCAAGGCCCCGGCTGCCCTTCCCTAGGTTCCTCTGATGGCTCCTGCTAGGGCCAGGGACACTCTCAGAACCTCCCTCGCTCTCTCCTCTGCCTCTCTGCCTCTCTTCCCTCATCCCAGACCCTCTCCTCCACTTAAGGACAAGTCCACAGAGCAATGTTTTCAAGTGAGGGCACAGGGCAGAAGTGCTCTCTTTCTCCTCCAAAACTCTTCCCTCTCTTCAGTTCTTCTTTAAAAAAAAAAATTCCATTCCTCGGCAGGCAGCCTCTTTGTGTTGTGTTTTATGTTATGGAGTTTCAGGGTTTTGTGTGTGTCTCGTATCAGTTAATCCCTTAAGACACAACAGCCTCTGTGATGCCGGCAAAGTCTAGAGACTATGCCATTTGGAGTATTAGCACAGGCTGGGAGAGAGAAATGGGATATGTGCGAGGATTTCCCACGTATGCAGCTAATGCCCTTAAATTCCTTGGGATTTACACCTCCCCATCTACCAGGAGCGGGAAATGCAAGCTGTTCTAATTAACTGCCTACTTTCAGCTCTCAGTTGGCACTGCCAGGGCTAACTCGGGCTACAGACGTGGGGGGCCCGGCGCTTGGGGGCCAGGGTTGGGGGCGGCCCGCCCGGACTAGAAGGTTTCGTGCCCCCGCCTGGCAGATGCGCTCGGAGGACACGGCCCGGGTTCCCCCAAACAAACGACACTCTTGGGGTGACAGGCTTTCTGTCTTATTTGCAGAGTCAAGTCCAGCATCTCTGCGTGCAAAGCAGCCACGAAAAAAGCTCAGCCTGGGAAACAGAATGTGAAACCAAGGGTGGACCGGTTGGGAACCTCACTCCGGGGGCAGTCTCCGTAGCCAGCGACCAGAATGGATTTAGGATCAAGAAGATCCGCCGAGGCGAACGTCTACCAGGGCTGGAGACGGGGCCGAATACAGGCTTGCAGCCTTTCTCCTTTCCGCAGTGGAAACAACTCCTGGAAAACAGAAAATCGAGCGAGAAGGAAAGCAGCGATGTCTGTCTGCCGCCGGGGCGCGAGGAGAGCTCCCTCTCGGGGAGTCAGGGCACCTCGCACTTGCAGGCTCGAGGGCGGGGTGGGGGTGGGTGGGCCGCCTCGGGGCGGGGTGGGGGCCCGGCGCCTTCCGCGGGCTCCCGCCGCGCTCCGGTCCGCTCCGCCGAGCGGGAGGGAGGGGGCGCGCACCCGCAGCACCCCGGAAGGGCCTGGAGGCGTCTCGAGCGAGCGGCCAGCATAGGCCTCCGCGCCCAGGGGCAGTGGACTCGCGGCAGAGGCGGGGGTGGGACGCCCAGCGCTGGAGCCTCCTGCGGTGCGCGGGCCGGGCGCAGCGGGCACGGGGCCGGAGCCGGCTGTGTGCGCGCGGGGGAGGGCGGGGGCCCGGGCCTTTGCTCGCTCGAGTGTGACCCGGGCTCTTCCTTCCAGAGGTGGCAGCCTCGGCCAGGGCAGCGGCTCCTCTAGCTCTCTCGGAACCGCCCTCCCCACCTCGCTGCAGCGTGGGGTTGTGTGAGGGGTCCTTCGCTGGAGCTTCGAGTGCGAGACCCCCAGGAGGCCCCGGAGTAGGTTTCGTTCCAGGGTCCCCTTTCCCCTGCGCACCAGAGTAAGCAGCGAAGCCCCGGGCAGGCGTGGCTTTAGGGATGATTCCTTGACTTGCCAGGTGCCCCGCCACGCCCCGAGAAGGAGGGAGGGGGCGCTGTGGCTCCTGCGCCGGCCTCTCCCGGGGGCGGAGAGAGCTACACGCGCGCCTTAGGCTCAGAGTAGGCCCTTGGGGACGCGCCCCAGCAGCGCTCCGGCCTTCGGGCGAGGAGGGCACCCGGGCCTAGTTGAGACTCTTGGCTCGACAGCGAGGGCCCGGGAGTCAGAGGCCGGATCCCTGGGGCGGACTTCTCAGCTTCTGGCTTTTCCTTCGAGGTGAAAGCAGGTCCCCCCAACTCCCCACTTCGAGGCTGGCGAGGCCCGGGCGCCCGCCGGGAGGCGAGGGCGCGGCAGGAGCAGGAGCGCGGGGCCCCAGGCTCGGGCGCAGCGAGGGCGGCCCCGGGCGCGGATTTGTGAAAGAGCCGCTGAGCTCTCCGCAGCTCACAGATCAGAGGGCTGCGATCGCCCCACCGACGTGGTCCAATGAGCCGCTGCAATGAGCGCTGAGCGACAAAGCAGCACGGCCCGGACTCGGCGGTTCCGCGCGGCGCGGGGCGGGAACGCGGGGGGCGGGGGGCGAGCAGAGACAGCGACTTCAAAGCCGCTCGCCCGGACTCAGTGAAAGGGTGACGATCGCAGCGGGGACGCGGCCTGGAGCTGCGTGTCCCCCCCCCCACCCCCGAAACGCCCACAGGCGTTCTGCCCGCCGCGACCCCGAGCTTGCGGCCGCCTCCGACCCACTCCGCGCGCGTCCTTCGAGTACCCCGGGGACCCTGGGCGCGCTCACCTAACCCTCACCCCCTTACGTCCGCGCGCGAGTCTCCGCGGACTGGTTTCCCTAAGCAGCTGTGTTTTCAAAAGGCTCCCCCACTGCCCCTCCCACCTTTAAATCAAAGCCTGTCGTTGCCTCCATGGTGTTCCCGCTGTTAGGCCCCCACGTGTGCGCCCCGCGGAGGGCCACGGCCTCTCGGCTCCGGATGCCAGGCCCAAGAGAGCCCCCTGGGGAGGGAGACCCGCCCTGGCGCCCGCCGCCGCGCTCCCCTTCTCCGCCAGGTGGGTCTCTCTGCGTTTCCGAGGCGCGCGCCTCCAAGAAGGCCGCAGCCCCGGCCTCCGAAGCCGCCCCCCACCTACCTTTAAATGAGGGAGGCGCGGAGAAAGGGGAAGGGAGGCAGGGGCGTCGGGGGTGGCGTAGGGAAGGAGAGAGAGGTCAGAGGTTAGAAAGGATTACGGCTCGGTGACCCCTCTCATCCTCAGTGGCCCAGGGAGGGAATCACTGAAGCAGAGGGTCCGGACATCTTTTAAAAAACTGAGTTTGGGGGCAGGGCGTTGGTCCAGTGAAGACAAGGAAAAGTCTAAATGACTTGAGGGTCCGAAATAGAAGAGACAACAGAAGTCGACAGGACCTAGGGGTGCGAGCTCAGGAGCACAGGAGCAACGAGGGCAGGGATTCGTCTCGTATGAGTCTTTGTTTTTAAGTCAATAAAGTTTTATTTAAGGAATTTTGCATGTGATCCCTTCCACTGTCCATCACCTTAGTTCCTCCAAAGTCAAAATCATAATCTTCAAACCAGCCCTTTTAAAAAGAACTTTTTTTTCAGTTCACACTTGTCAAGTCAGTCCACATTTCTTTCCCTGGGCTTCTTTGATCTTCACGTGAATATGGACAGACTTCAAAACTGCTCCACCTGGCCTGGGTGGCTCAGTCATTAGGCGTCCGTCTGCCTTCGGCTCAGGTCATGATCCCAGCGTCCTGGGATCGAGCCCCACATCGGGCTCCCTGATCCGCTGGGAGCCTGCTTCTCCCTCTCCCGCTCCCCCTGCTTCTGTTCCTGCTCTCGCTGTGTCTCTCTCTGTCAAATAAAATAAAATAAAATAAAATAAAATAAAATAAAATAAAATAAATCTTTAAAAAAAACCTGCTCCACCTGTAATCTTTGGGGTCCAATTTCTACACTTTAGGGCCCTAGAAGTGAAGTCGTAGGAAGTACATTCATTGCTACTTTGGCAAATTATCTAAAATTATGATTCCTTAATTTTCCTACTATTGAAGTCTTGTGTTGCTTCCTGTCTACTCCATGAGCCTGGCAGAAGACGTGACAGGTGTCATTGTGGTCGCCGCGGTAAACGTGCTGCGATGGAAGCGTCACCTGTGTCTCCATGTGGGTTCCTGGACACCATGAACGGCAGTGCCCATTGCTGTCTACGTCTCTGATGATGCTCTGTCCCACCGTGACGGGAGGACAGGGGCACCCCGGGAGAGGTTCCTGCCGCTGGGGCGGAGGCTGCATTTTCTCCGTGTGGCTCAGATCCACTCAGCTGCCGTGGCCCCCCGCAGGGGAAGCGCCCGGATTCCCCGCCCCCACCCCGCCGGGCTGCCTAGGGGCGGGGCCCAGCTCGCCCCGCCCTCCCACCTGCTGGGAAGCCCCATCAGGCTTTCCCTTCCCCAGATTCCCTAGGATAAATCCCCCCAGGGGGATGAACTGCTCCCAGGCACAAAAGGGGCTCTGACGTTTGGAGACTTCCCAAAGCTGTGGCAGCCAATAGAAAAGGAAAAAATGAGTCTGCTATGTCCTTCTCTAGGTAAAATCTCCCCTACTACCATGCTGGCTGCAATTCCAAACTCCCCCCTGGTCCACACACACACACACACACACACACACACACACACTCCACTTCCCAGCTGCTCTGAAGGGATGTGCCTTAATCACCATCGCTGCGCGGATGACAATCCAGATTTCAGTCCAGCTCTGAGCATGACACCCATGCACCTGACTGCCTCTTGGCCGCCTCCACTCTGGGGTCTAATTGGCATTTCAAATGTATCAGTCCAAACGGGTGGGTTGAGTCCTGCCTCCCTTGTCCCCCAGTCTGCTCCTCCTTACCTTGGTCTCCCCACTCAGCCAGTTTCTCTGGCTAGGCCTCCAGGAGAAGTGCTGGCTCCATCTCTCAGAGGCCACACCCTGACCTTGCTGCCTGCAGGCCCATCCCACCATCACTCCCTTCTACCTCTTCCTCTCCCTCTGCTGCAGGATCCTCCTGACCGGCTTTCTACCTCTGCTGGTCCCTGCAGTGTGAAGAAGCCTCAGTAAGTGCAAACCAGATGCTCTCATGTCCTTCGTCTGCACCCAGGTTTCCAGGAATGCGGAGAATGAGACACAACCCTGTAACCGTCCTTCAGGGCTCCACGTGATTGCCCTGGCCACCTCTCTCACCCAAAGTTAGGCCACTGGCCTCCCTCTGCCAGCCTGGGCACCCTACTAATTCTGCCATCCAAGCTACCTGCCGCCCCAGGGGGTTCTCTCCCCTCTGGCGGGAACATCCTGCAGGTCCTTGCATACAGAGCCCAGAACGAGGCCATGTGTCTACAACGGTGTCTGATCCAGTTGTGCATTCTTTCTGAGACTTACGGCTACGTGAGGTTTTAAGTGTCCACGTGTGCAATGTCAGGCTGAACTAGAACCTGCACTTCAGGCGGGCGGGGCCCTGTCTGCTGTGGCTTCAGCCCCGTGAAGCCAGACAAGCTGACACACAGCAATGCTCAGCCCGCACTCTCGGGCTTTGGTCTCGGAGACCCTTTATAGTCCTAAAAATTATTGAGGGCCCCGAACATCTTTCTTTGTTTGGATCATACCCACTAATATTTACCATATTAGAAATTGAAACAAAGGGAAGCCTGGGGGGCTCAGTCGGTTAAGCATCTGCCTTCGGCTCAGGTCTTGATCTCAGGGTCCCGGGATCGAGCCCCGCATCAGGCTCCCTGCTCAGCGGGAAGCCTGCTTCTCCCTCTCCTTTTCCCTCTGTGCTCTCTCTCTCAAATAAATAGATAAAATCTTTAACCAAAAATTTTTAAAACTGTGGTTGAAAAAAGAAATTGAAAGAAATGTAAACATATTTGTTGATGCACTTGCAATGACAATAACCTTCTTGATGTTTACTTAAATAATATATTTCAATAAATGTTTACTGTGTATCCCCAAACAAAACAAAATTAATGGAGTGGTGTTTTACATTTTTACACACTTTAATGTCTGGCTTAATAGGAGGTAGCGGGGTTCTCATTTCTACTGTGCAATCCATTACTTTGGTTCAAGTCTATGAAGAAAATCCAGGTAGATAGGTAGGTAGAAGAGGGAGGAGTGTTTTATTAGGTTTTTTGGTCAGATAATTATGGACATCCTTCTTTAATACTACACCAAAATTCAACGAGGGGTAGTTTCTGAAAGCTTAGTTGCAGCATGGAATCTGAAACCACATCGAAGAACATTTCATACTCCAACACATCCAAATCCATGGGGCCATCTTGAATTTGAAAGGATCTTTTACCCATGAAAGATTTTGTGCCATCGTTCACTGGTCATTTGGAAAATACTGGTTCTCTGGGTTAGGCAGTTCTTCCAAATGTTGACACTTTCATCAAATGATACCGCAAAATCACATTTGTCATTTCGCCACTGAGCTCATCAGAGAAGTCTGTAAGTACTGGGAAGTTGTCTGGCTCATGGTATTGGATACAAGGTCTCCAAAATTTTGTTTTTCACCTGAAAACTCAAATTTGATTATTGGCAACCACTCCTGTTTTCCTGGACACGACAATCTCAGTTCATTTATTTTTGAGAAAATATCTGTCAGATACCCAAGTCCGAATAACCACGGTCTGTCCGGCAGATGTTGTTTGCTATAAAATGGAGTTCCAGGAAAGAGACTCGCGTGGCTCACGACTCGGTCAACAAATACTTTTCATCGGGACAGCAGCCACGCTTCTGAGTGCCCACTGTCCCGGTCTTCACCCAGAATGGTGAAAAAATGTGTACACAAGGGCCAAGGTTTAATAAAACCACTTTTTACTGTTTCTTCAAGGACATCCTTCAGTGAAACTGGCTTTTTTTTTCTTTTACAAAACTAAGAGTGCATGGCCGTGAAAGGCTCAGTGGCCACGGGCACAGCTGGGGCCGTGGCCGAGGTCCTGGGGAGGACCAGCCCTTGGCCTCGCCGGGATGCTTGCACGTCTGTGCCCGTGTCTGCAGGGGCCGAGGCGGAAAGTGGCTCAGCATCACTGCACAAATAGCCATGTGTGGATCCCCCGAAAGGGCTGGGGGATCCCCAGAGATCTGCAAACCGCATTTTGAGACCTGCTGTGCTAAATGTGTATTTTTTTAAAGATTTTATTTATTTATTTATTTTATTTATTTATTTTTTTTAAAGATTTTATTTATTTATTTGAGAGAGAGAATGAGATAGAGAGCATGAGAGGGGGGAGGGTCAGAGAGAGAGGCAGACTCCCTGCTGAGCAGGGAGCCCGACGTGGGACTCGATCCCGGGACTCCAGGATCATGACCTGAGCCGAAGGCAGTCGCTTAACCAACTGAGCCACCCAGGCGCCCAAGATTTTATTTATTTATTTGACAGAGAGAGACACAGCGAGAGAGGGAACACAAGCAGGGGGAGTGGGAGAGGGAGAAGCAGGCCTCCTGCCGAGCAGGGAGCCCGATGCGGGGCTCGAACCCGGGACCCTGGGATCGTGACCTGAGCCGAAAGCAGATGACAGAGCCACCCAGGCACCCCATAAATGTGTATTTGAATCATGAATTAATTTTACTACAGTCTTCTGAGGTGGACACTTAGAGGTGTTTCAGATCAGAACTTCTTTGATTTTGGAAAGGTAACGCGGTGCACATCCTCTGTGTGACCTGTGTGTGGCCCGGTAGGTGCTGACAGCGCCCTGTAAGGAAATGGGTTGCTATTTCTGCAGTGAGTGTAGGAAAAGCCACGTTCCCTGGAATAGCAACCAGAAGAAGGCTCACATCCATTGAGATCAGGTTTTGCCACAAAATGAGGTTGGGAAGTGATGAAAGTTTCGCAAGTGTTTGGATTGTGGAGCTGCAGACCTCTACCGTGATGCCCACTCCGTGAGGGTGCAGCTGGGAACAGAAGGTCGACTGCTGCCCAGCAGTGGATGCAGGGGCAGGAACAGAATGCGCGCCGAAGCCCAGGGCCCGCTGTGCTTGTGATCCCCGGAACCCAGCCTCCACCTGCAGCTCAGCCTCCCTCCCGACGCCTGGCTCTGGGCGTGGTGGAGCCCTAGTGCAAGGTCCAGCGGGCACTCAGCGCCCTGCCGGCGCCCTCTCCTCCGAGGGTGTCCCCCTCCCCAGAGCGGTAGCCGCTCAGGTGTGTTCTATCCTCGAGCCCACCAGGCGCTTTCCAGCTTCCGGACGTTTCCCTTTCCGTATCACTCGTAAGCATCCAAGGTCCGCCAGGGCTCCGGCTGCACTGAAAATGGTAAAATCTAAGACCGAAAAGGACATTTTTGCCTTTGGGCAAACTCGAGTTCTGGGAGGCTAATATTGCTGGGCAAATGGCTATTCTTTTCAAAATGTTAAGAAGTGTACATTCTCTTTAATAACGCTACGAGGGAAAACATTAGATAGTGAAATTGGCTGTCTGACCTAAACTTTGATTTCACATGTTATTGAAATGTGGCTTTTTTTTTAAAGAGTTTATTATTTATTTATTTGAGAGAGAGAGAATGAGATAGAGAGCATGAGAGGGGGGAGGGTCAGAGAGAGAGGCAGACTCCCCGCCGAGCAGGGAGCCCGACGCGGGACTCGATCCCGCTCCAGGATCACGACCTGAGCCAAAGGCAGTCGCTTAACCAACTGAGCCACCCAGGCGCCCGAAATGTGGCTTTTTAAAAATGTGAAACAAATAAGGAGATTTAGGATCCCGACCTTTTTGAAAGGAACTTTAGGAACGGAGCCGGCTCACACCGTGTGCAGCCGTCAGCACCATCGTCTCAGGGACTCGCATCTCCCCAAACTGAGAGCCTGTCCCCATGAAGCACCGGCCGCAGCCCGCCCCCCCCCCAATGTCTGTGAACCCGACCACTCTGGGCGCCCCATGTGGGTGGAGTCCTAGAGCGTTTCCATTCTCCACTGAGCGTCGTGTCCTCCAGGTTCATCCGTGCAGTGTCCCACGGCAGGACGGCCTTCCTTTGGAAGGCGGGATAACATCGCAGTGTAGGAACACACCGCCTTGTGCGCATCCACTCATCCAGCGACAGGCGCTCAGCTTGCTTCCCTCTCTTGGCTGCCGTCAGTGACGCGTGAACACGGGCGGCCGCGTAACCCCTCGCGACCTCGCTTCCCATTCTCTTGGCCGTGCACCCGGAGGTGGGGCTGCTGGGTCCAACGGCGGTTCCATTTGGAGTGTTTCTGAGGCATCGTCCTACCGCCTTCCACAGCAGCTGCACCTCGCGCATTCCACCATCGGCGCACAGGGTTCCAGTGTCTCCGCGCCAGCACTTGGCATTTCCTGGCGAGGGAGAGCTGTAGACCCAGCTTCGCGATTCCTCTGGCTGTGGCCCCAGCAGAGCGTGTGGCAGGTGGGCTGTGCCTCGTGCCTCCGTCCAGCTCCCTTTGTGGGCGGAGGGGTGTGAGAGGACGGGGCGGGGGCAGCTTTGGGGATGGGGACATCTCAAGTAGGTCTAGAACTGCCCTCCGTGGTGGCAGTGGCCAGGACCTGGGGCAGGGATAAGGGGAAAGAGAGCCACAGCACACTGGAGCGTTCGTGGAGGTGAGCCGACAGGAGGGCAAGCGGCCAGAGGAGTGGTGGCCCCGGGTGGAGGTGAGGTGGGGACGCAGGGGTGTGGGAGGCAGGGGGAGGGCTGCAGACCAGCCTGGTGGTCAGACCCTGTCCTCACCCTCTCCACGGGCCTCCTGGCCCTGTGCCCCAGCCTGCTGGGACCTCCCACTCCCCCACCACGCCGCTGTTTTCATGATCTCCCCCATCCCTGGTCCACGCTCATGTTCACTCACCTTCCTAGAGCCTCTGGAGAGAGTATGGGGCACGTGGGGGAGAGTCCCCAAGGACAGAGAGCATGATGTCTTCTCCCTGGCACATAGGAGTAACAACAGGTCACATCTATGGAATGATTGCTGTGTCCTGGGCACTGTTCTAGAAACTTCATGCAGAATGATCCATCCAAATGCATAACAGCCCCGTGGGCTCTTGTACCAGCCAGGGCCCTCCAGCAGATCAACAGGGGATTGGCTTTATAGAATTGGCTCTCAAGACTGTAGGGTGGCAAATCTAAAATCCTTCTGGCAGGCGGGTCAGTGCAAGCTCCAGCAGGATTCCTTCTTCTCTGGAAACTCCATTTTTGCTCCTAAGGCCTTCAGTTGATTGGATGAAGCCCATCTAATTGTGGAGGGTGGTCTCCTTTACTTAAAGCCAAGTGATTATAGAGAGTAATCACCTCTACAAAATACCTCTGGAGCAGCCCCTAGATCTGTGTTTCCAGACTGGGGACTGGAGCCTCCTCAAGTGACCCAGAAGCCCCATCATTCAGGCTCAAGGTGTGATCAGATCCAAAAAGCACCTGGGCCCTTCCCCAGATCTGCTGAGCCCAGCATTCTGGGCAAGAGACCTGGAAACCCTCTTTGGAACTAATAGCTCAGGAGACGGGAGCTCTCCAGGGTCTGAAGCCTCCAGTGTAGGGACAAGGCTTTGGAATGTCCTCTGTCAGATGCACCTGCTGTCATCAACCAGACACTTCTCAGGTCGTGACATGGGGGCTGCTTAGGTGTGGGCTCTGGGTCAGAAAGACAATAAACACCACACGTTGCTACACTGTCATCCTCCAGGGGTGGGGAGGAGGCTGACCCCGGACTCCTTATGAGATTAAGAAAGCTTGACCCCGGTCTTAACACGGAAGCAGGACCAGACCAGACGGCAGGTGTCTGCCATTGCCACCACCCGGCAAGCCATGGCTGGTGACCTGTAGCCGAGGGCTTGTCCCTGCAGGGCCCTGCCGGGGTCCCCCTGGGAAGGGCTATAATGCCCAGTAGTCTCCAGCAGAGGCCAAAATCCTAGATTTCTTTCCAGAACAGCTCCCACTCTGACTCTGGCCTTCAGAGAGCCGAGTTGAGGGGCCGGCGGGGAGGCAGATGGTCAGCCCTGGGGCTGGAGTTCCATCTCTGGTGTTTGTGGAGCGGGAAAGCGCCCCCTCGGCACCAGCCTGGCAGCATCTGGTGCTCCTGACCTCCCGGGGCGGGAGCCTTGCTGAGTCAGTGTTTGTTTGGAGCGTCGGGGGCCTGAGCTTCAGGTGTGGGTTTAGCCGGGTTTAGCGGGAAGAGCACAGCTGTTTTGCTGCCTGCCTGAGAAGGTTCAGCTTGCCGCGGTTATACGGCCAGTAAGATGCTCTGGATTCGTTTTTAACGCCAGGAGGTTTATTTACAGAAATGATGACAACGTATTTTCAGAAACTTACCCGGGACCTGTCACACCCTGACCCCCACAGGCTGGTGGCAGAGGACACGGCAGAGTGTTCCCAGGGGCGCCCCAAACAGCATCACTTGTTGGACGATGATCTAACTCCCTCCTGGCTCCGAGGGAGCATTGAGCAAGCACCCTCATTCTTTTTGGTTTTATTCCATTTTGTTTTTCACAAAAAAGCTGGTAAGTCCTCCCAACGGACTTCGTGGGTGTATGACAAAACACACACGCGCGTGCACACACACAACACAAGTATCCTGCTGTGGCCTGGAAGGTTCCAGACAGGTCGACACCTCCTCTCTCATCTCCTGGGATGCTGGTCTTGCAACTGTGGCTGGTCATGCCAGCCCGAGACAGAAGGAGAAGGGGTCAACGGTCACATTTAGGGCCAGCAGCCGTGGTGCTTGGGCCTCCCTAGGGCTGCCCCTGCCCCCTGGTGCTCTGCCCCCGAGCTCCCAGCCCTGCACCTTCTGCTGCCCTTCTTCATTCCCATCCAAGAAGTGACTCCGTGCTGAGATCTTTCACCTCCCTCCACGTTCAGTTACACAAGGAAAAGTTAACAGCTCAATCCAGAGGATTGGCTGGAAAATTAGACTGGTTTTAGGAAGAGGGGGCAGCTGAGGGCTCGTGAATCTGGGGACCTTGAAGGGATCCTCTGGCTCTGTCCCCACACCCACCTCTCCTTGGCTCCCCATGCCTGTTGTCCTAAGAGGACGGAGAGCCCTTGACCTGGGAAGGGCTCCCCAGCCTGGCAGGCGGCAGACACAAGCCCAGAGCCACCACACCTTCCCCTCCCCAGCTTCCCTGCAGGCAGGCACCCATACTTTCGTGAGTTTTCCTCGTGAGGGAGGGGTCTTGAGCGCCCCGAAGCTGCTGGGGTTGGAAGGAAGCTCCACCCATGGTGACCCAACAGGGAACTGGGGCCTGAGGGCGTCAGCAACTCACCCAGGCCACGCGGGCCCTCAACTGTGGCTTCCACACCGTGACACAAGCCTTGGGATGTATCAGAAACAGATAAAACTGTCCCCGAGGGAAATGATGTGCTGGGTGCACTTGCTGTGGGAATCCTGAACCCGTGTGTACGTGGAATGCGTCCCTGTCCAGTGGGTGCACGCCAGCATAGGAACCACCAAGGCCTCGTGTCCGTGTCCCCCACGCGCAGGCTCAGCCCCGGGGCCTCACCCTGTCAGCTCGGCCTCCTCCTGTGCCCTCCTGCAGCTTCCTTCACAGGACCTCAGGGGCCACCATACAGCCTGGGAGGTGGGGACAGCACCCCGCTGCGGCCGAGGGCAGCCGATGAGTACAGGAGCGCAAGTGGGCTCAGGGACCCTGTGCCCCAGAAGGCTGGCCCCCTGCCCCTCTAGCCCCTCCACTTGGCTCACCCTCGCGGCTTGTTGCAGCACGAGCCAGGAAGGGTCTCGACCCTGGAGCCAGCTCTGTGTTCTGTCCCCAAGGAGCAGAGCCCACTGTAAGATGCTCCCAGCGTCTCCTGATTCCATTCTGAAATGTGTTTCCACCCGTGACACTCGGGTGGAGGGTTCAGTGTTGTTGAAAGTGCACATGTCCTGGTTGGGGACTGGGTCCGCCTGCCAGGGGACGGTGTGACACTTCGCGGACTGCAGACTTCTCCTCCTGTCCTGCAGAAGGAGGCGCGGGGCTGGAGAGGCATGCCCTCGTGGAAGCCAGACAACTTCTCAGAGACGGACGAAGCGGGCTGAGCTCAGGCTGGGGCCAGTGGCCTCAGTATGTTTGCTGATAGAACTGTTCCGTTTGGGTTTACTCACCAGGAGGCGTTGGCATTTCCTGCGCCCTCGGCTGGGGGCCCCACCTCCTTGCCCGGAGCCAGCACTTTGCCCTCTGCTTCTATCTGATGGCTCCTTCTTCTGGCTCTGCCCGTCTTGCGTTCCTCTTATTAAGACCCTCGTGAGTACACTGGATCCACGCAGGGAATCCAGGGTAGTCTCTCCATCTCAAGACTGTCGTCACATCTGCTGAGTCCCTTCTGCTGTGCAAGCTCGGGTTGCCACAACGGGACACCACAGACCAGGCAGCAGAAACAACACAGTCACGTCTCGCCGCGCGGGAGGCTGGAAGTCCAAGACCAAGGTGCAGGCAGATCTGGTGTCTGGTGGGGTCCTGGGTCCCGGTTCATAGACGGCAGCTTCTTTCCGTGTCCTCCCGTGTCTGAAAGGGAGAGGGAGCTCTGGGGCGGGTCTCTCTTCTAAGGGCACTGGGCCCCTCCTGGGGGTCCTACCCTCATGAGCTAGTCACCTCCCAAAGGCCCCACCTCCTTACACCATCATATTAAGGATGGGGTTTCGACATATGAATGTGGGGGGACAGAAGCATTCAGACTATACCAGTAACACATGCCCAGGTTCTGGGGACTGGGACGTGGACACCTCTGGGGGGCCATTATTCTGTCTAACACAGCAGGTCTGTGGGGATCTGGTGGGGACGTTCTGAGAACTCCACCTTCCCAGTAACAAGTTCATACCCAGGAGCCAATCTGTACAGCAGGCTGAATTCTCCCCAGACCAGTGTTTCTCACGTTGCAAGGCGGGCTCTTGGCCTCATCGACATCTCCTGAGTCAGAAGCCCCACTTCGAGTCCCGGGCGTGGCTTGGGAATCTGTGTTTTTAAGAAGCCCCTTGGGTCATTTTCACGCACGCTATAATTTGATCATCTCTCTCCTAGAAAAAATGAGTTGTTGGCAAACAAACTAGGAACAGGCAAAGCCGAGACCTCGCCTTGCCCCCCATTTGTGCGCCCCCCAGGCCTCAGTGAGCACACCCCACTTTCTTGCCCCTCTACCTGTGTATTTGTCTGTCTCCCCTCCTACACCGGGGTTCCAGAAGTGGAAGGGTCTTCCCTCTGCAGAGCCCGGCAAGCGCCCCATGAAGGAGCACGCGGCCCCCTGGCCGCACCCTGTGACTCTGGCCAGCCCCAGGCAGCCGCAACCTCCCCCTCACCGACCTGAAGGGATTCGGGAACCAGAACCTGGCTGTGATTTGTATTCAGAGTCTCCTCACGATTGGGATTCACGGTTAAAAACCTGCTCATTTTTGTTCTAGCTGCACTACCGTATAGTCAGTGTTCTGTATATAAACCTTTCAGGTCCTCTTCCTCAGGGACCAGAGGCGCAGTGAACAGGGCACTGGGCTGGGGCCGGGAGGGGATTCTAGTTGCGACCATCATTAAGCCACTGAGCCGCTCTGGGCAAATCCCTACGCCTCTGTGGGCTTCCAAGATGAAGGTTTGGGAAGAGTCCCCTCTGACGCTGATTCGCCTGGGACTGCTCCCTTCCACAGGTGGCCAGGCGAGGGGATATTTTCTAGGCTAATTGAGCATCGCCCCCAATTCCACCCTAGCCAAAAAAAAAAAAAGGCCCCTGATTATTCACGTATGAGAACACGGCTTTAAATAGCACCTCAATCTGCTTCCTCACCCAGCGAGCCGGGGTCTCTGTGGAGAACCAGGTGCCCACGGGAGCCTTCTCTAGTCTACATCTGAGAAGAGTCTGGCAGATGGGAGCTGCCTCCCCCGCCAGGGAGGGAACCTGCTTTCATCCCATTTCCATGTGGTGGTGATTCTCAGGCTATGACAATTAAAAAGGTGGAGAAACCATTTGCATTTTTCCTGGGTGTTAATGACCTTCCAAACCAGTGTTCAATTGTCTAGTTTAAAATAATGGAACGCACATTGCATGAATAATTCAACTGACACTGAGTTCTCCCACGCACAGGGTAAAAACCTCATTTGTGACCTAGTTCCTAAAGTTGAATCCGTTCATGTAATCTCTACATACACTTGGTTTCCGTTTCTTAAGGTGTATGTTATTTTACTGAGAGATATCACATCCTAAGTAAACTTACTGTCAAGGTTTGGGGACTTAAATTGATGAAACAGAGACCTAATTTATTTTACATCACCTGGAGCCTTAAATTTAATTAATTTTCCGTCTTGGGCACAGACGCACCCACTGGCTCCCTGTGATCTGGCCCAAGTAGGCGTGTAAACACACAGACAAAAGGAGGCGCAGAGAGACCCGGGCATTCGGGATGACCTCCGGGGAGTCCAGGATGCCGGGGGCCGGGGAATGTCAGTCTGCCCCTGGGCTGTGGGGTGTCAGAGCTGAGAGAGAACTGTAGGCTGACGGTGCAGGTCAGGTTGTAGCTCCTGTTGGGGGTGGCACTTCTTCCCAGGAGCCTCCAAGCTGTAGACAGAAGCTAATCCTTACCGAGCACATGGCTGGGATGCTTCTATTCCATAACGTGGGACTCTTCTGCGGCCGAATCACAGAAACACCGGCCCCACCCTGAAGGTATTGAAGCTGAATTGCTGGGCTGAGCGTCGGGTGTCCTTACTGTAACGTGGTCCCTGGGCATTCTTCATCAGTATTGCCGTCCTATGGCTGCATTGCAAAGGACCGCAAACTCGGAGACTTAACACAATGGGAATGCATTGTCTCACTGCTCTGGATGCCAGGGGTCTGAGACCAAGGTGTTGGCAGGAATGTGTTTCCTCTGAAACCTCTGCAGGAGCTTCCTCCCCTCTTGCAGCTTCTGGCAGAGGCCGAGGGTCCTTGGCGCTCCTGGGCTAGCAGCTGCCTCCAGTCTCTGCCTCGGTCCCCGCACAGCTAACTTCCTGCATCTGTGCCTTCATGGGGAGGTTCTCCTTAGGGCACCGGGCATGTTGCATTAGGGCCCTCCACACTCCAGTATGACCTCATCTTACCTAATTGCATCGGCCATGACCCTATTTCCCCGATACGGTCATGGTCACAGATACCGGGGGTGAACGCTTCGACGTGTCTTTTTGAGGATGCAGTTCAGCCAGTCACAGCACTGAGTAGGAGCACCTGTTAGACACTGAGAGATGCTCATCTACTGTAAGGGACATAGGAGCTTAGGGAGTGTTTCTATTGCTTCGTCCATTAATCCACACACAGTAACTCTTAGCTGGGTCCAGCATTTATTAGCAACAGGTTTCCGGAGCTGAAAGACTGTGTGATACCGAGTGCTCCCAGGGGGGGCTTGGGTGACGGACAGGGAGACTGTGATGCACATCATGGCCAATGCCCTGGGCTTTGGGGGCACATTGAAAAACGTTTGACCCAGCATGGGGGGCTGGTGAGGGAGGGAGGTCTTGTCAACAAAGATTCATCTTCCTAAGGAAACTCAGTGTGTAAATTTGTTCATGCCTCCTTTGAAATCATAGCTAATACTAAACAGGAGCTACCATGCGGGGGCCCCAGACCTGCTTCCCCCTTGGATGTGCACGCCTTGTCATCTCAGAAAGACCGAATCTTTCTGACAACCCCTGTCCCCACGAGAGCATGGTGTCTTAAATGATCCATACGGCATTTCCAGTCTTTACACTTCGAACAATTTGATCAGATGGGAGTGCTTTTGCCTACAAGTAATGGCACACCGAATTATGATGGCTGAAACCAACCCTTTCTCCCCCTGCTAAGATGCAGTGTAGGTCTGGCAGCTTGACCACGTCCAGGCTGTGTCCTGTGGTTCTCTTGGCCTTTCTGTCATTTTCCACCCACGATCTCAAGCTGTTGCAGGGTCTGAGGTTGAAGGAGAGAAAGGAAGGGAGAGGAGAGTGTTGCCTGGCACTTCTATCCTTTCTTACAGGAAATCCACAGCTGTCCTGGAATGCCCGGGGGTTTCCGCTACGTCTTGTTGGCCACAGCGTGTCACATGGACACCCTTAGTTGCAAGGGAAGCTGGGAAAGCGAACATTTTGGTTTTCTAGGCTTCATAATAAAAGCAAGCAAAGGAGAAAGGGGTCGGTCACCCAGCCCACCACGTCTACCACAAGTAACACCCGACGTCCTACTAGCAATTTCAGAGCTGAATTTTACAGTGAACATCTGTATGCCCACCGTCTAGATTCTACTGTGGACCTTTTATTGAACTTGCTTAGTCACATCTGTCTTCCTCCAAGGTGGCTTTTTGGGGAAATAGCTAGTTAATTCAAAGTATTAACTGTCTCATAAGCTGTGTGTCCAGTGCCCCTGCCTCCTCTGACCCTGGCAGTGCCAGTGACCACAGGTATGGGCACGTGTCTCAGCCGCCCAGGCTGCTGTGGCAAAGCAGCCCAACGCCAGGCCCTGTTGGCTCACCATTCTGGAGGCCCCAGGATCAGAGGGCGGGTTCCTTCTGAGGCCCCTGCGGGAGAATCTGGTCCAGGCTTCACTTCCCACTCGTGGTAGTTGCTGGAGATGCTTGGCATTCCTGGGCTTGGCCGCATCCCTCTGGTGGGTATCTCTGATTGTTGAGAACATTCAGGAGAGGGAGGTCCCCTCACTGTGCCCCCAGGAACGTCTCATCTGCTGCTCGCCCCGGGCAGACCACGGAAAGCCAGGGGTCAGCTCAGGGTGCCATGCATGGCCATCCCTCCACCTCGGCTGCCCTACTGCCATGTTGGACATGAATGTCCACAGGATCCCTGGAGCCTGGAAGCTTCTGCCCAATGCTGAGCCCCCGGGGCCAGGTTCTTGAGTTCCCCCACACCTATCTGCCTACCTGTAGCTGGCCCTCCCGCTCACCGCCTTCCCTCACTTCAGGGGCCCAGAGAGACCAGGTTCCCTTGCCCTCTGGAAGGGACTTCTCATTGGATCTCCCCGGCCATGGCAAGACTCCTATTTTAGTCAGATGTTTTCTCTACCCGATGGGAGAAACACCCTGTGATCCCAGATGGGGCTTGTGACAAGAGAATCTGGAGGTGCTGAGGGTCAGGGGCACCTAAGGGTGACGGTGACTACACATTGTTTCACTCTCCCGAAGCGTCACTGCTGTCCTCGTAACATGTTCTGAACGATCTCTGCCTGACTTCGTCTGTCTGACCCACATTTCCTTACTCAGCTTAAATCTGGGTACGGCCTGTAATTATCTCCATTTTAGGAAAGGGGAACCCGATGTGCTGATAGGCCAATTCATTCAGGCACACGCACTTAGTGATGCTGATTTTACCCCACATGGGTTCTAATCCCAGGGCCACAGGGCTAGACCACTGATAATGTCACCATGCATGTGGCGATCCAGGTGAGAGAGCCCACAGCAGGTGCAGTAACGTGGATACGTGGTTGTCTCGGCCTTTGGGAGCAGGGACACAGCCTCTGAAGCAGGGTACATGTTGAAGAGACTCATCCGCTGTCTCTCCCACCTGCTCCCACAGAGGACGGTGTGGTCAGGCGCCCGGGCAGCTCTTCGCCTGGTGGGCCACGTCCCTCATCTGGAACCAGAGACGCGGGACAAGCCACCACCAGTCTCGTGCCGAGTGACACGGCCGTCCACGCAACAGCCTTGTCGTTTTGGATTTTTTGGTCGGTTTCACATCACTGTTGGGATAAAACCATCCCGGATGTGAATCGGCCCCAGGATGGCGGACGAAGCCAGACCACAGGATGGCAGGGCCGTGAGGGTGTTGGAGGTGACCTGGGCTGACCTGTCCACGCGGGACAGTCAAGTGTCTGCTTCTCTTGGCCTTTCTCTCATTTTCCACCTCGTGATCAGATTTGGGGAAGCTGGGACCAGACCCCAAGGGTTCGGGCTTCCACCCAGAGGCCCTGCTTCTGTATACGCTGCACATCCAGTGGACCAGGAGAGGTGGTCCGGGGGCAGACGGTCATCTCACACACGCTGTGCACACACTGAACCCCAGCTCGGAAAGCTGCCTCCCAGCTGGGCGTTTAATGGAGGCGGCCCGGCCCGCAGCTAGCCCTCCACCCAGCCAGTGGTCAGAAAGTGTTTCATGGCTTTTCCAGCAGCACGGGCTGAGGGGCAGGGTCTGCTGAGGGGCTGCCCAGCTCTGGGTCCAGGCTGAATTGGACAGCCACAGTAACCACCAGGCAGGCCCACGCACAATCAGACCGTGTGGACGCTCAGAGATTGAAATCCTTTCGCCAACCTGGTGGGCCCAGGCCCCCATGTGCCCTAGTCCTTTTTACCAGGGTCACACAGATTGGAATGGAAGAGGGCCACCTGGAGGGGACGGAAGTGCATGGGGGTGGGGCAGGCGGGGACCAGCCCTGCCCCGGGCATGCTGCACCAGCCACATCCCCCACCAGTCCTCGATGGTGAGCACGGTCCCCAAGAAGCAAGCCATGTCCGCACTGCCCCCCAACCCCATCAGCGGACTTCTAGCTGTCTTGTGCCTGCCCCCCCCCCCGCCCCTTCCTTTCCAATACCCAGGACAGGACAGCTCTTTGGAGCCACTGACCTGCAGGCACCAAGAGAGCTGGCCCTGGGAACTGACTTTCCTCCTCCATACGCAGTGGCCCCCCACCACACACAGTCTGGCGTGAACGTCCATCCCCTTTGCTCTGAGGCATCAGCCCTGCTGGTCCGGCGGAGGCCCCTGGGGACTCCCCCTGTCTGGTCCCCTCCCTCCCTGCTCTGCTTCCCCCTTGCTCTGGCCTATCACCCCTGGGGTCACTTCTTCTTTTTCTTTTATTTTTTTAAGATTTTATTTATTTTTATTTGTTAAAGATTTTATTTATTTGAGAGAGAGAGAGAGCATGGGCGAGGGGAGAGGCAGCTGGGGAAGGAGAGGCAGACTTCCCACTGAACAGGGAGCTCCATGAGGGACTCGATCCCAGGTCCCTGGGATCATGACCTGAGTCGAAGGCAGACGCTTAACCGACTGAGCCACCCAGGTGCCCCAAAGATTTTATTTTTTAAGTAATCTCTACACCCAACGTGGGGCTGGAACCCACAACCTCGAGATCAAGAGTCGCACGTTCCACTGACTGAGCCAGCCAGGCGCCCCATGGGGTCACTTCTTGATCACATCACCCACTTCTGCAGATCCCAGCAGACACCTGTTATAGGTAAGGTGAGCACGAATGAAGAAGTGTGAGGTGCAGGGTCCTGGAGCTTAGAGGCAGCCAGGCCCAGATTTGAGCTCCGGTCTGCACCGGGCTTCCTCCCATCCCCTGCCTCTACCCCACAGAGTGGCCCAGAGCAGCAGGTCCTTGACCTTCCTGAAGACTCACAGTGAAGTTTTCTCCTGCGGGTAACCACGCCCCTGTGTGTTCCCCGGATCCCGCGGGGTGGGGGTGCATGACAGCAATACACTTTGAAAACCACACTGGTGTCCGGTCAGAGTGCCTGGGGCTGGTGGCAGTGGGGCGGGCTGGTGCGCTGCCCGACCAGACACCTTCGGAGCTGCTGACGTGGGTGATGCGGGGCCAACCTGTGCCTCCGTCCACCGGGCGGGACTGTAGATCACCACGGATGTGGACATGCACAAGGTTTGACACCTGTTTCCAAACATGGTGTCTGCGTCATGGTGGACGGGAGGCTGGGCTGGACTTGGAGAGGCCGCCGCACCGTGCAGGCAAGCGGCAGTATCCGCTGAATCCCATGAATATAGAGCACAGCCAGCATCCCAAGACTGAACGTGACCCAGGAGCCTGGGAGGTGGGCGGGGCCTCACCGGACAGAGGCGCTCAGGGTGCCCAGCACTGCGTGCCCCGCAGATCCCAGGCCTCCCTCCTGCGGGCAGACCCCGGCATCTTGCAGCTCTTCTCACTTCCTCCTCCCCGTGTTGCTTTCCCTCAACCGGAGCCCGGACTTTTCCTGAACACAGAACTCCCCACACTGTGTTCTGGGAATGTGAACACATGCTCCTCAAAGAAGAGTTTCCTGTTCGGTGGAGCTCTGGGGGGCCCGGCGTGTCCTCAGATGACCCTGCCGTTTTCTGAGGGTTCAGGTAGCACCGTGGTTGGAGTCCTGAAGGTTGGCAGGGCACAGGCGCCTGCTGCTCACGCAGAGGGGGGGCCCCGAGCAGGACTGGGGGAGAAAGAGGTATCAAGAACGCTATGGCTTCACCCCAAGAGGATGGGTTGCCAGGGCCCTTGGCAGTAAGGCGAGGTGCTGGGCGGGAAGAGAAGACGGTGAGCAGAGGGCGGGCCGTGGGGGACGCCCCGGGTCACGGAGCCTCGGAGGCTGGGCACCGCGTCATTACCCCTGGTGGTCTCGCACTGAAATGCCCGCAGCGCTGGTTCGGAGACGCACAGCCCGGGAAAGTAAACAGAGCTGTCCCTGGTTAGTGGGGATGAGGGGTCCATGTAGCTGCACCCTCACAGCGTGCACAGGCCGTCGGACGCACTGCTCTGCCCACCCGGGCGCAGGGCCCTCGGGGACCCTTTCGTGAGGGATCCTGGGACCGAAATGCACACTGCTCTTCCCTGAGGCAGGTGGGTGGCCGCAGGCAGGGCGCTCCCATCCACGTTCACGTGCCTACTAGTCTCTGGGCCGCCGGGCCTGTGGGAGCATCTCCCCGAACTAGACGTACTTTCCATTCCGAAGATTTCACCTCTAAACCCATGCGTGGCCCATTTTCGGGCAGGCCGGTTGTAGTCTCTGCAGCTAATTCTCCCAAACCTCTCCTGTCTCTTCTCCCGGCTCCTTGGCATTCCCCTCCCGCCTGGGAGCCAACGAGAGCAGCTTTGATAAATCTATCAGCTCTAACAGCCGAGATTCAGGCCACTTCTCAGATGAGTGGCAAATCTGTCAAAAAGTCCTTAGCGCTGAGCCCCGGTGAATTTAAGGGTAAGCCCTGGATACTTATGAAACTGGAGGCCTTACAGAAAAAGGTATCTTTTTTTTACATGCAATAAAATTCCTTTAAAAATATCTCCTGTCCCGGTTTGCTGAGCTCCTAGAGACCCAGCTAAGGCACCCTGAGACAGTAAGTCCCACCTCTGCCTTCCGCCCTCCATGCCGGCGCAAGCGTTCTGGTCTCTCAGAACCGTGCCTCGCACTTTTCGTTGAGTTACTTTGCTTGTGTGGAGCTTGGAGCTTTTTGCGTGTGTGTGCATGGGTGCGTGTGGGCGTGTGTGTGCACGCTGTTGCCTGTGTGGATGGGTGTGTGCGTGCGTGTGCGTGTGCATGTGTGTGTTGAGCGTGCACCCATGGGCACGGGAGCATGGCCGCCTGGTCGCGGGGCACAGCTCCGCTCGTGCAGGTCTGATGAGCGCTGATGGTATTGAGAGGAACATCTCCACGTGGCCACGTGGGAGCAGAGACAGTCACCCCACTTCCACCGTGACGGGGATGGGGCACTGGGCAATGGGTCGGGTGGGGCTTAACGTCTGGGAGCTGGAGCCCGGTCTCAGTTTGGGTTCTGCCTACTGTGCCCCAGAGCCGGCCTTGGGGGCTGGCGGAGGGGCAGCCACTCCTAGATGGCCCCAGGGCTCTGCGCACGACCCTCGGCAGACCTCCCTCAGCTGCCCCAACAGGTGCAGAACGAGAGCCGAGATGATCTGATCGGTGACTCAGGGTTGGAGGATAAGTGCTTCCTTCTCTTCTGTGGATGGAAGGGCATAAATGACTCTCTGGGCACCTGAAGTGCCCCCCCCCACCCCCGTTCAGAGGGAAACCAAACCAAGGTAATCAAAGGACTTGCCTAGGCCTGAGACTCGCTGGCAGAGTTTGCAGAGGACAAAGCCTCAAGCTGTTAGTTATTTGTTGTTAACATAGTCCGAGCTCAATCTAGAGTTCAGAGCCGTTTACAAGCCCTGTTGGGGTCTAGGAGTCTACTCCACATCTTGGGGCAGTATGGGAGGAGGGTGGCACACAGGCCTTGTGACAGCCCGCTCCGGGGGGGGCCCAGGGGCTCCAGGTCAGTCTCCATGGTCCCCAAGGTCGGAGCCGATAGAGTCAGCTCCCAGCCTCGTTGCCTAGAGGAGAAAAGAGCTAAGAACAGAGAATTCACAAAATGGCCTGGGGCCAGCCGAAGATGACCAGCCCAGGCAGAATGCACTAGTCAGCAGGGCTTTCATAGATGTCCAGGGCCCCGTTGGGCCTCCTGGGCATGTGGGGCAAGGAGATGCCCTGTCCAGGCCCCCTTCTGGGCAGGGCTGCTAGGAGGGCTGTTGGCAGGCCATCACCTCCTCCGGGGTCAGCTCGTCCCCAGGCGACTGGCTGTGGATCCTCAGCAGAGCACGCAGCCCAGACACTCCTGCAGGCCGGCCGGGCTGGGCCTCCGCCTTGGGCCTCCCTCCCAGTCCGTCCTCACGCTGGACCCTGCAAACCGTCTCAGCAGCACAGCCGGGGGGCCAGGGCTCCGGCTGTAGAGAGGAGGCTGCATTGATAAGGTCAAGGACTTGGTGGGGGTGGGGTGCATAGCATGGAGCAGAGACAGATGGGAAGATGTCCAGGGGTGGGGGAGGGGGACAGGGGTCAGTGCCTGGGGAGCCTGGGCAGACCTCGGGGTGGATTCCTGAGCAGGACGACATGCAGGGAGGAACCTGAGGCAGCCGTCACAACCTTGCTCCCCAGGTAGCACACAGCGGGCCCAGCGCTGGCCGCCGGGTAACTCAGGAGAGGGCTTTCCGGCTGTGAGAAGTGCAGCCCTGCAATAGGCCGGACGAGCAGTCGGTAAGGAGAGTGTCCTTCGGCCCCTGGGGCACCGTCACCAGCACTGGCAGATGGGTGGCCCTGTGGTGCCCCACGTTGGTCTCTGGAAGAAGGCGGGGTGCCTTGCAGCAGGGAAGAGAACCTCCAGGTGCCGTTCCTCCCCTGAGCGTGCATGCGAGTATCTCAGCGAAGATTCATTACAAGGAGAGCCTCGGTATTGGTAAGAGGAAAACAAACAACGCCCAGAAAATTCCAAGGAAAGGCTATGCAAGGTGATGTCACCCAGAGGACATGAGACTGAAGCCGGCACAGAGAAAGATGCCCAGCTGACTGACCGCACACACGCGCACGCCGGAGCGAAGCAGGTCGTGCTCGCTTGATAGACCTGATGACTCGGTAGGAGTTACATTCCTAGAAAGTCGCTATCTATTAGAAATGCATGTGGTCAGATGCAGGTGAAATGCCTCCATGTCTGGGATTTGTTCTGAGCTAGATGGGGGAGCTAGTCAGAAGACAGTAAAAAGTCGACAATCAGGAGCGTATTTTGGTTTATTGTTCTGTTCTCTGGACTTTGGTGTATGCTTGAGATTTTCCTTAATATGAGTTTAAAAAAGAAAAAAGAACAGCATGTATGTCTGGTGAGAATGTGGGGACCGGGTGTCCTCAGACTGTGGGACACGTGACTCACAGTTTTGGGAGAGCGATCTAGCAATTTTAAGCACATACATAAAAACACAGGTACGCTTCGAGACAGAATCCCACTCTGGGTAACTTGTCCTATAGAAAGAGCGGCGTTGGTGCCTGAGGACGTGCACATGAGGAGGGTCGGAGGGTGGCCCAGGCAGAGACGGGCGTTTCGAGGGGCAGATGGGGGATGTGCGGTGTGTGGTTCAGTCAGATGGCCGGCTATGACGCCAATACTCAACCTCTGCGGGCGGATTGTCCCCCCGGGACGATTCAATATGTTGAGTCCTGACCCTCAGCCCCTGAGAATGTGACCATATTTCGAAGTAGAGCCTTTATTTATTTTTATTTTATTTTATTTAATTACTCTCCTTACCTTGCCTCACACTGAGCATGAAAGACAGGCAGCAATCGTCTGAGACTCACAAAGAAAAAAAATGAGAGAGCGACACACATGAAAGAAAAAGATTCTGGACCATGCATCAGGAGACTGGGTTCAATGGAGATTGTAAATTTCCAGACATTTCCAGAAATCCTGCATAAAACTGCCTTTGAAAAAAAAAACATTTAGTAAGTATAGAAAGTGGGAATTTAGGGAAAAAGTCAAACTCTTTTGCTGAGGTTTCTTTCAGATATAAAGTGAGGCGATGTTCATTGTCTAGGACCACGACACTGTGTTATTTATAAGTAAGTTTCCCCACAGAATTATCATATTTTTCTCTTTCAGTAGAAAAGGACATTTTCTGGTAGTTCCATAGAGAATCTCAAGGTCACAGACCCGAGGGGGATGGAGCTCTAGCCTCGGACCCAAGAGAGATCTCATTCCCCCTGAAGCCCCGCGCACCAGCTGAGCCTGGAAGTCTCCGGTTCCCTCTCCTGCCGGAATGAATCCTCATGCCACGTTCCAGCCTCGTCCAGAAGCGGCCCCGGGCCGAGGAAGGCTGAGCACGCTCCCTTCCCTGGGAGGAGAGACAGGACCCAGAGGCAGACCGGAACCTGTCCTGCTATGTGGTATCTACTGCCCGGCTTCCCTCTTTGTTCACGCGCTATAATAGGACACTGTGATCTTCATCATAGCATCCTCCCAGTGCATAATTTTTTGAAATCATTTTAGGAGAATAAAGGACCTGGGGGCGCCTGGGTGGCTCAGTCGTTAAGCGTCTGCCTTCGGCTCAGGTCATGATCCCGGGGTCCTGGGATCGAGCCCCGCATCGGGCTCCCTGCTCGGCGGGAAGCCTGCTTCTCCCTCTCCCGCCCCCCCTGCTCGTGTTCCTGCTCTCGCTATCTCTCTCTGTCAAATAAATAAATAAAATCTTAAAAAAAAAGAGAGAATAAAGGACCCAGACACAATATAGAGCCACCACATGCTAAACAATGAAATCAAAATTTTATAATTCAAAATATTTCAGTGTCTTTAGAAACACAAACATTTTAGGTGGGTGGGGGGGAGAAGATGCTATATTTTCATTATTTCTAAGCATTTATATCCAGTTTTATTTATTTACTTATTTTAAAGATTTTATTTATTTGACAGAGAGAGACACAGCGAGAGAGGGAACACAAGCAGGGGGAGCAGGAGAGGGAGAAGCAGGCTTCCCATGGAGCAGGGAGCCCGATGCGGGGCTCGATCCCAGGGCCCTGGGATCATGACCTGAGCCGAAGGCAGACGCTTAACATACGTGCCCCTATGTCCAGTTTTAGACTCAACTTCACCCATGGTTGGTTGGTTACTCTTCAGAAGTAATTAGGCAATTAATTTGGTCTCCGTGTTTCCATTTCGAAATCAGGCATGGATTACTACTTCCTGTGGTTGCCATGAAAAAGAGATGTCAGGAGAATACCCATTATTCTTACTTATTGTAATCAAGGGACTGAAACTCTAGGGCAGATTTTCGACTGTCTCATTCACTGCTGTATTCACTGTGCCCAGAATAGAGGTCCCAGGAAACACCTGTTGTATGAAGGAATGAATGAGCAAATGAGAACAAGATTGAGTTCTTTAAAAGTCTACAATGCCGTGTTGTTTGTCCATGCACCCATTCAGCCAGTGGGGGGAGAAACGGCCCCCCAGCACCCACCGCAGTGCTGGCACGGAGCGGGGGGCACTCGTTAAACAGCTGCTGGATGGGTGAACATCACAAATCCAAGTTGTGATTCTTGACCTCAACCGGCTCCTACCCCAGGTGCGCGTCCCTGACATCCGGAAGAAGACACAGAGGTACACGCACTCCGGGGCCACGCCTGGGCTTCTTTTTTTACAAAAAATAGGTTCTTTTGGTTGTTAGTTTATTTACTTACTTGTTTTTTACTGAAGTGTAGTTGACACACAATGTTACGTTAGTTTCAGGTGTGCAACCGAGTGACTCACAGGTCTATGCAGCACGCTGTGCTCACCACAAGCGCGCTCCCATCCGTCACCACACGACACTGTTACCCCACCAGTGACCAGATTCCCTCTGCTGTGCCTTTCGCCCCCGGGACTCGTTCGTCCGTAACTGGAAGCCTGTCTCTCCCACAGCCCTTCACCCACTTTGCCCATCTCCCCACCCTCCTTCCCTTGGGCAGCCATCTGTTCTCTGTATTTATGGGTCTGTTTTTGCTCTGTACTTGTGCGTTTGTTTTTAGATTCCTCATGTAAGTAAAATCATGTGAAATCTGTCTTTCTCTGTCTGACTTACTTCACTTAGCATAATAGCCTCTGGGTCCATCCGTGTGGTTGTAAATGGCGAGATCGCATTCTTTTTGATGGCTGAGTAATATTCCATTGTGTCTATAGAACACCACACATCTTCTTTATCCATTCAACTATCGATGGACACTTGGGCTGCTTCCATATCTTGGCTACTGTAAATGGTGCTGCAGAACATGGGGGACCTGGGGTTTCTTTATTACAACGCAGCCCTGAGAAGAGGCTCCTTTGGGAGGCAGATCAGCTCCTGAGCACCCATGTCCTCTCATCCTCTGGGACTTGGTGTGCGGACCTCCCTTTGCCCCAAATGCCCTGTCTCACTTCCTGCTCACCTTCTCAAAACCTTGTTGTCTGCTTGTCTGCATGTCAGCATGTCTGCTTCTCGCCCCACTCCTGCAGCACGGGCAAGAATTTATGACCCCGCCTGATGGGCGAGGAGGGTCCGGGAGGGACAAGTGATTTGACTGAGCTCCAACACTTGGTGGCAGAACCGGGTTTGGACCCAAAGCTCCACTGTCCATCCTCATTTGGGCGCCTCTGGCTCCTGCAAGGTGCCCTCGTGGTGCTCGTCTGCATTCTTGCAGCAACCCTGACGATGGGGACGATGATGATGGTGGTTGACTTGTACCGAGCACTTGTATTGTAGCCAGACCCGACACTCATGTGATTTCATTTCATCCTGACAGCAGCCTGATGGGGCTGGTACTCTTATGAATACCCCCTGTCACAGACAGGTAAACTGAGGCTTAGTGGGCCTGAGCCGCTCCCTCTGTCATCCTGTCTGCACGAGGCAGGACCAGTCCCAGCTGCTCCCTGGCTGTGACAGTGTGGTTTGATGGGCAGGGCGACCCTGGGGACTGACACTGGGTTTTAGGGCACGTGTTGAATACTGTCCCCTACAGGGAATGGACCAAAGCACCCCCAGCATCTCCACCCTAGCATGCGAGGGCTCTCAGCAGCAGTGGGTGGGCCCCACTTTGGGGCTGAATACTGTGCCGGCTCCCTGGAGTCCTCCTTCACTGCCCTCCTCCTTGGGGAAGGTCACCGAGTTTCTGAGAGAGGGGCTGTGGGAGTCAGGCTCACTGCAGGGCCCAGATGGGGCTGCGACACAGGGAGAAACAGAGCAGTGGGAGGCTCGAGGCAGCCCTGGTGGAGAGCAGGTGCAGATCCAGGACCCCAGACTGACCTCATGCTCATGGCTGAAGAGGCAGAGAGCTAATGAGGACTCCTGGCTGGAGGCATGGGAGGTGACTGGGGGGTGTCTCTGGGTTCTCCATGATTTGGAGGTGTGCCCCCAAGATGTCCACGGTCGGATCCCCAAAACCGTATGTGGCAGAGGGGACTTTGCAGATGCGGTTAGGACCCTGCATGGGAAGAGTGCCCCAGGTCATCCGGGGGGGCCCATCTGGTCACAAGGTCCTTGGAAGTGCAGAGGCTTTCCCAGCTCTCGTCCGAAGGAGATGTGACCGTGGAAGAAGGTCCGATGGGTGCAATGTTGCTGGCTTGGAAGAAGGAGGAAGGGCCACCAGCCAGAGTGTGGGCACCTGTAGGAGCCAGAAAAGGTAAGGAAATGGATTCTCCCCTGCAGTCTCCAGGAGGAGCCAGCCCTGCGGACACTTGACTTTAGCCCAGTGAGACCCTCATCAGCCTTCTGACCTGAGAAGTATGAGACAACAAATCTGTGTTGTTTCCAGCCAGCATGATAGAGAACAGAACCTAAAGCCCAGAACTGGCTCCTGTGCCTTCCCCCAGGCTACAGAGCTTGGAGAAGGTTTGCATTATGATTCACTGTGATTGCAGAGGAAGGGAGTCAGGTGAGAAAGTTGGTCTCTCCTAAGGCAATGTAACTTAGAACAATTACTAGCCTTCCTCCGGAGCAGGGGAGCAGGGGAGCGCAGGCGGGTAGAGGACCCGCTCAGGTCTCTCCAGCCCTAGTTCCTGCAGTCGGCACACGGAGAGATGCTATCTGAGCAATTTCCTCTGCACACACAGCTGTGTGACTCACTGGCCGGGGGCTCGGGGGCAGGCGAACCTCCACGTTCTGTGACTCCTGGCAAGTTGTGTATTCTGTCTGGGCCTCCAGAACGGGACCCACCATCCTGACCTCCCGGGGAGGGAGGCCCAAGGGCAGGCCAAGTGCAGCAGCTGGGGGTCCCTGGCGTGTCCGCAGGGTGGGTGAGTGGAGTCTGGATGCCAGAGCCCTGTCTCTGGGTCTAGACAAGGCTGATGAGATGCAGGTGAGGGCATCTAAAAGCGTGGCCAAACCAAACGAGCCTGGTGTGCCCTCAACCAGTTCTGAGATTTAGAGAGATTTGGGGCACCGGAGACCAGCAGAGCAAATCTCAGTGGCTCCAAGAATCCTCCCAACACCCACGTAGCTCTCAGTTTCTCCAAAAGACCAGCTCCCAGGCTTATCAGATTCTCCTGGGGGGTGGGAAATCCTTTTGGAGGAGGCTGTTCCAGAGACAAGGAATCACTCACACGCACATGTGCACACACTTACACACACAGACACACTCACACGCTCCCCCATCCAGAAACCATCTCAAACCCTGAGCCGCCAGGACATTCACGCAGGGAGCTCCGGGCCCAAGGCTGCAAGTAGTAGAGTCAGCCTGCGTGTCTTTCCTGATCTTTTCAGAGGAAGCGCCTGTGCCCTGAGGCATCTGATTCCCCCTCAGCTCCGGGCGCCCTGGGTCAGGTGCTGAGCGCACTGAAGTCAGGTCGGGCTCTGGGGCGAGGCAGGCAGGCTGGCCGAGAGGATTGATGAAGCACAATAACCTGAGCAAACCCTGAGCACACAGGCGACGGATTTCTGCAGGGCGGCCACGGAATGGCCACGCACGAAGACGTGGCTGTTCTCAGCAGGACTGCAGACCCCCCTGCCCTCTGCAGTCACAGCACCAACCAGAATAACCAAACTCTGACCACAGACCGTCTCTGGGTGGGGCTGTCCTCAAACACAGCAGTTAGCCGGCTTGTCTTCCATCAGTTTGAGCATACAGATGGGGGGAAGTCCTTCCCCCATCCCAATTAACTTCCTATCATCGTGCCTCTGGGCCTAGATTTTCACTATTAGAGGCTTATTCCTTTGGATGAGCTTTCCTTTACTCCACGGAGGTTTAGCTGATCAACAGCATCCACACAAGGTGTTAACAGCTATGGGATCCTGAGGGGAGCTGGGTCTAGGCAGGGGGGAGCTGGGGTGAGGCTGGAAGAGGCAGGAGAGCCCCTGAGAGGAGAGGCAAGTGAACTTGTCCACGTGCAGACTGATCCACCTCCACCCCGCCTCCCTGTTGGTATGCCGGGCGCTTACAAGGGGAGTGGGGCGGGATCTCTTCATAAAAGCAAGACACAGACATTGTGGTAACAAGTTACTATACAGGTATTTACAGTTAGAAAAAAATTTTTAATGAAGAATTATCCCTGTAGCAAAGAGTGCTTAAAATTATAGGCTCTGGATCCAGACTGCTTGAATTTTAATCTGCCTCTTCCACTTACTAGCTGTGTGACCTTCAGTGAGTGTCTTCACCTCTCTGTGCCCCACTTTCCTTGTCCTTCAAATCCCCTCTGATGTTTTCTTCTCATACAACTGGCAGGGGCAGGAATCCCAGCCCTGAGCTCAGGGCCTGCTGAGGACATGGGGGCACCCCATGTGTCTGATGACACATGAATAAAACTTAGGGATGAAGGAAAGGGGGAGGGGACGCGCAGCGAGCGACACAGGTGCAAGAGCCACAGAAATGCACCAATGACCCCTCGCAGGACGCAGCCTGAGCAATTTCCTTTGCACACACAGCTGTGTGACTCACTGGCCGGGGGCTCGGGGGCAGGCGAACCCCCACGCTAAGGGGGACACACGCTCGCACGCTCGGGGACACACACACCCACCTAGCTCCACCCGTGCACCGACCAATGCCTGGTCGACGGGGACCCCCGGCCCCAGCCCCCCGGCCCCCCACCCTGCCCCGCTATTCCGCTCTGGCACCTGGAGGCCTTGGCTCCGGCTCTCTCCTCCTGGATGGGCTGGGAGCCTGATTTCCCAGCTGCCTCGTGGAGGAGGTAACACCGCCTTCTCGGAATCGTGCTGGGGAAACCCTGGAGAAGTTTGGGGGCAGTGTCTCAGCGCCTCTACCAGCCTCCCCCCTCCCCGGAAGGCTGTGCAGAGGTAATGCCCTGCCCCACCTGTTGGATGATTGGCGGCGGGGGGGGGGGGGGCACCCCCAACCCTAGCTCGCACTCCCTCGCCCTCCCCGCATCCTCCAGCCTCCGAGCGAGCGGTCTCTCGTCTGCCTCTCCGCCGTGGGCCCTGCACCAGGATCTCTGGAACTGTATGAAGTTATGTGCTTGAGGAGCTGACAGCAGCCTCTGGGCTCAACTTTTGATCCGCCTGTATGCTGACATCTTCAAAACAGAATGGGTTTCCGATCTCCTGTTCCCTTAGTTGGTGGTGGCAGCTCTCCTGCAGGGGTGTGGCAGGGGCGTAAATGCCGGGATGTAAGCACAGAAAGATCCAGGACGGGCACGGTCTGTCATGTCCAGGGCAACTCTCTGCCTGAAAGGGAGGGTTTGGGGACGGGGTCAGCCTCCCCTCTGCTCTCAGCCTCTGCTTCCCTTTGTCTCCCCTTCTCCTAGGCCCCCACCACCCATCCCTTTCCAGATGCTAGCGACTCAGGTTTGGGAAAGGGGGCCTGCTGGGCAGAAGTGCAGGTCAAGGGCTCCTTCAGGACCCACATGATTGAGCCTCCCGAGGCGGCCGCTGGGCAGGTGGTGGCTGGGGTAGGCTGTGCCCTTTGATCTCGGGGCAATCACTTGGGGGTTTCTCCTGTGTCCTTGAAAGTACAGAGGACAAGGACTGCTTCTGAGGGGCTGGGGGAGACTCTTTGCTGTGTGTGGTGGTGGGAACGAGGAGGAAAGATGGATGGGGATGGATGGATGTTGGAAGTTCCAGACCGAGGTGTCACGGAGCTGGTTCCTCCAGAAGCTGCTCTCCCCGGCATGTGGCCGGCCGGCTTCTCCCCGTGTCCTCATGTGGTCGACCCTCCACGTGTCTGCGTCCTGACCTCCTCTTCTTATCATGACCCCCGTCAGACTAGATCAGGGCCCACCCTCCTGACCTCATTTTACTTTTATCACCTCTTTAAAAACCCTGTCTCCATATACAGTCACCTTCTCAGGTCCTGGGGTTAGGGTTCAACATATGCACTTGGGGAGATACAATTCAGCCCCTAATATCCTTCTTTTGTACCTTTTCCAACGCATAAAGTCTGTTAGACTCTGTCCACAGCATCGGGCAGGAGACACCAAGATGACCCACCATGCAGCCTTTCTTTCCACTGGTGTCTGTAGAGAAAGGGGTGGTTAACTGGTTTTTGCAGCCGTGGGAGCAGGAAGTCTGCTCAGAAGGAGCATTTTCTCTGGACTTTGAGGGAGCAAGTTTGCACAGGTGGGGGCAAAGGGGAGGGTATTTTGATGGAAAGATATTTCTTTTTTTTTTTTAAAGATTTTATTTATTTATTTGACAGAGAGAGACACAGTGAGAGAAGGAACACAAGCAGGGGGAGTGGGAGAGGGAGAAGCAGGCTCCCCACTGAGCAGGGAGCCCAATGTGGGGCTCAATCCCAGGACCCTGGGATCGTGACCTGAGCCGAAAGCAGATGCCCAACGACTGAGCCACCCAGGCGCCCTGGAAGGATATTTCTTAAGCGATGGTGCACGGCCTGAAGATCTGGTGTCCGGGGAGCTGTGGGTGAGGGGGGCCGGGGTGGGGGGCTCTGAGGGCTGTGGGCACCAGACCAGAATGGTGTTGTCTAGGCCAGGGGCGCAAACAGAGGAATTCGTGACTTAGCTGACCGCCATGTTGGGACCCCAGGAGCCGATCTGGGGAGAGGGACGTTAAGCCCTAGCAGCCCCTGCCAGGTTAGAGAATGTGGCCAGTGGGTGAGTGTCCTCCCGCGATGCTGGCCGGGGCCTGGGGTGCAGGCCGCGGTCCCCACCCGATGGATGGGCCCCCACGGAAGCTGCCAGCGCTGGAGCCCAATGCCTGTCCCCGGAGCGGAAGGGACCCAGGGCGGGAGCCTGCAGCTGGACAGCCACAACCACCACTCTCAGTTTAAACAATGTTCTGTTTTTTGAGGAAGAGAAGGAAGAATCAAGCAACGGCATTTGGACTTTATTCGGCAGGCAGTGGGGGGCGGTTGAAGGTTTCTGAGCAGGAGCTTCACGAACGTCTGGGGGCAGGACACTGCCCGGGGTCTTGGAAGCTAGACTGGAGGTGCAAAGGAGGGAAACAGAGGCAGAAAAACCTGGTCACAGATTTGTATTCTTTCTCTTGAATTCAGTTGTTCTCCCATCTCTTCCGAGAGCTCTCCCCCTGGGCTTTAGGACTGGGCTTGAGTCCCAGGTGGGTCCCTTGCCCTCCTCAAAGCTGCCCTTGCCAGCCCTGCAAGGCCGGGGTCCTGCGGGGAGGGAAGCTGCAGGACGGGGCCGGCCGGCCTCCAACCCTGACTTGGCCTGCCTTCACCGGGCTCCCAGAATGGTGCCGACGCTCCCTCGAGGCGTCACGTGCCTCCTCCAGCTGCTGGGAGAGCGGGGCCTGCTTTAGACTTCTGTAGTCATGCAAAGAATTTCTGAATGCGGGAGGCTACTCCAGGCTGGATTAAAAACCTGCTGCCATGCCAGCTGGGCTTCTGGCAGAAGTGCCACCAGCCGGCACCTGGCAGCGTCACTGAGCTGGCAGAGTCCAAGAACTTCGGTTTTCCGCAGCTCACACGGCAGAGCCTCCAGCGTTTTACAGATGTTCCCGTGTGACTTGCATTTTTGCAAGGGGATGGTGCGGAAAGTCACGTTAGATCACCTCCAGTGTGATTAGGAACCAAGGGCGTTGCTGGAATCTCCAGGGGTATCTGCAGTGAGGGCCAACAGCCCCTTCTAGAGGCCTCCACTCAAGTCCGACGGAGTCATGCTCACCTCCGCCCATCAGTAGGTCATGTCTGTGTTGATTCTCAGGCACTGAGCAGACTCGAGGGAGGTGGGGGGCCACGGACGACACCCAGGGCCCAGCACAAAGAGCAGCAAGACAGAGGGGCCAGACCCCCATGACCTCTGGAACACAACTGCTGCCCCCGTGGAGCAGTTGCCCCTCTGGGCAGCTGGGCACACCCCCAGATGGATACACGTCCCCGGGAGTCTTCTTGCTCATTCGCTCACCAATCTCCTCAAAGCGTGGGGTTACGGTGCCCTTTGCAAATATGCATCCTTTCCCTCTGGGCGGCTGTTGGAGGTCGGTGCTGCTGTTCTCCCTGACACATGAGGGAGCTGAGGCACGCCTGGGTAAGTACCGTGTCTAAGGCCACAGCTAGCGATCCGCAGAAGCAGGGCTGAGCGCCAGCCGGTGAACTCTAACCGCAAGGCTAACCTTCCCTAAGCCGGGCACGGCACAAAGCTCTCAGGATGCAAACACGAGGCCCCCTAGCACTCACCACTCAGAGAAGGAGAGACCCAGGCCTCGCCGACGGCAGGAAGTGGCCAGTGTCGGAACCGGGAGTGAGCGAGTCCTAAGAGCAGGAAGAAGGCAGCAGGGGCCCTTCCCAGACTCTGGCACTGCCTCCAGAATTTGCACCCGCGATGTGCCTCCTCCCACCTCCGCCTCTGCCGGGTGCCCCCCCCCCGGGCCACTGCTCAGAGGGAAACGTCGGATGTTCATGTAAAATGGGGACTTCTCCCTGGTGCACAGACAACCAAATATAGAGAGTTCAAGGAGAAAGGAGGAAGAATTACGTTCATCTCTTTTGGGAAACTAGAGTCCTCAGACGCCACCTGCAAGGAGCCAAGGGTCTCCAGACATGCGTTGGGGTCTGCAGGTGGGCGGGCGAGGCAGGGGGAGCCTCAGGACCCGGCAGCAGGAGGGTCTTGTTGCAGATGCACAGTGAGCCGTCTCAGGAGAGTACCTGGGGCTTGGGCACAGCAACCTCCAGGTGGGCTGGTGAGCCAAGCACTGCACGGTGAGTCTGGAGTCTTAAGCCCCAGTCCTAGCCCCTGCCATGGGATACTCAATGGGTCTCTGCCTCCTCCAGCCTCACTTTCCTCCTCTGGGAATGAAGGAGTTGGACCATCTGCTCCTGAAGGTCCCCGGAGTTGTCACACTTTGTGGTTCTGTCTCCTGGAGCGCCTGTGAGCATGAGGGCTGCCCCCATCCTGCCCTCTGCGTACCTCCCGGCATCTCTGGATGGCGTCATGGTCTCCTGCCTTCCCTAAGGCTCCATGTGTTCTGTTCCCAGGGCTGGGGTACCAAAGCATCCCGCATGGGTGGCTTAAAACAACAGACATTACTTCCCTCATCTCTGGAGGCCAGAAACCCAAGAGCAAGGTCGGCAGGGCCGGCTCCTTCAGAGGCTGTGGGGGAGAGTCTGTCCCAGCTTCCTTCCCCGCTCTGCTCTGCCGGCCACCACCCAGCCTCTGCCTCGCGCTCACGTGAGCTTCTCCTGTGTGTCTGCATCCAGATTCCCTCTTTTCAACAGCGTGAGTGGCCCAGTCTACCCCGGGAAGACCTCATCTTTACTAAGGTCTGTCTGCAATGACCCCGTTGTTACCGAAGGGCAGGTTCTGAGGCTCTGGTGGGGAGGACTGCAGTGGGTTTTTGTGGAACATGATTGAACTCATCACACTGTTTTCTCAAATTGAAAATGTGGAAACCATTATCTGCCTCATAGGCTTTTGGGGAGAATTAAATGATTAATGCACATGAGGTCCTTTGCACCAGGGCCTGGTACATAGTAAGCACTAAATAAACACCATCTATTCGTGCTGCACCGAATTAACAGGAGGTCAGGGCGAGGCGAATGGCTGTTATCAGGCCATGGAAGTCAGCGTGGCCTGCTTAAATCTCAGGCCTGGCCAGGTGTCCCGGGCTTTAAAACAGCAAACCCTCAAAACCCATGTTCATTCTCGTTTCTGAGGTGGCTCGGTAACTGCTCCAGGACCTACAAGTCCGGGAGACAGTTGCCTGTGGGGACATGTCTGCAGGCTTGCTGGGGTGGGGGGGGTTTGCTCCGATTCGTGCCGTTTGCTGGTTTCCGTGGTAGGAATACTCCCACCACGGCCCATGGTCGGTTGGGCGTCCGACTCTGGATTTCAGCTCAGGTCATGATCTCAGGGTCGTGAGAGATCCCTGCATCTGGCTCCACGCTCCTCGGGGAGTCTGCTTGAGATTCTCTCTCTCCCTCTGCCCTTTCTCTGAAATAAATAAATAAATAAATAGGAAGGGAGGAAGGGAGGGAGGAAGGAACAGGCCATCAAACAAAGAGACTGCCTTGTTTAGGCAGGCGGTACTTCTCCCCGTTCACACCAGCAACACCAGTGTAGGCTCTGGGCAGGCGGAGAGAACCAGTGTCACCGCACGGAGCTGCCACCAAGTGAGCCCACAGCTGTGCGGACCCAGTGGAGCCTGGCCTGACCGAGGCCGCGCTCTGCGCCCTTGGCCCCCGGGAGACAGAGGACGGTGGTCCCACGGGGAGTGCAAGGGGACGCATTCCCTGCGTCACTGGCTCTGGACTCACTGGGGTCTTAGAGGGCAGAAGTTGAGTCCGCGAAGCAGCGCTGACATGGAGGCGGAAGCCTCGTGTGGTTTCGGTGCTTGCTGGCGCCGTGGTCTTGGACGGATCGCTGCATTTGTCCAAGCCCCAGGCGCCACATCTGTAAAATAGGGAGGTGAAAGGTGACCAGCCGCCCCCTGGGGCTGCTGTGATGAGGGCCCTCAGAACGCACTGCACTTGCAGGAGGCGCTGGTCCCAGCAGCACCCTGTCTCCAGGCCCTGGCACCTGCTCACGGCCGTGCCGCGACCTCCCCGCGGCTCCGCGCCACACTGCTCTGGCTTCTTTCTGTAGCTGCTGTCCACCGGGCTGTCCTCACCTCCTCCCGGGCAGGCATTCTTGGCGGGACTACCTTCCTAAAGCAAAATGCTGACGGCGTCATCTGCCCCCTCGGAAGCCTCTCTGCTGTCCTCTTGCTCGCAGGATAAGATCCCAGCCCACGGCAACGTGTCCACAAACGGGCTCTGTGCTCGCCCCCACCAAGCCCTGCCCTCTGACCTCCGAGCAGCTCCGTGAGCAGAGCAGGATGGCCCCGACCCAGTGCCTCTGTGCTTGCTCTTCCTTCGGACCAAATGCCCTTCCTCACCTTATCCACCTCTCCAAGCTCCAGCTCACAGGGACGACCCCGGCCGGAGGGGGAGCTCCTCCCCACCCCGCTCAGGACCACACCCGCTCCAGCCTTGTAACCTGCTCATCTTCACACCTGTGCGGTCTGTGGGGTCCCCTGGGGCAAGGCCATGCTGGCCCTTCGGCAGCCGGAGAAACCGGGGGGACCCGGCAGCACCCAACCCCAGGCTTAGACCTAAATTAAAAGCATAGCCGAGTGGGAAAGCCTTCCGGGAGGGTTCTCATCGAGCGTGCTGGCCCCGGGGGAAGGAGGGACCCTCGGCAGGCGCCCCCACCCTCTGCCCAGCCAGGGAGCCACGTGGTGCCCCTCGCTGCTTCGTGGCCTCCTGCTCCGTGGCTGCCAGTGTGGAAATACTCAGAGGCAGGGATCGTTGTTTTCGTCGAGCTAAAATCAAATTCAGAGCGGCAGTCGGAGGAACAAAGGGGTTCCCACAAGCCGGGCCACGCAGCGTCTGGGGAGAAAGGGGAGCTGGGCTGAGTCTCCGTGTCCTCGGGCAAGGTTGCTGCCATGCTGTCATCTGTCCACACCAGCCAGTGAGCGCTCTTCCAAGCTGGGTTCTGAGGTGGGAGCCTCAAGCACCCACACACCCCACTTACTGGAGCTGAAACCTTGTCAGTGGAAAGCACATGCCGGCTCCCTGAACCCGCCTGAACCTCCCCCCGAGGCAGTGCGGTTCCCAGCTGTGGGGGAAGCAAAGCCTGACCGTTGTTTCTAGAAACACGATCCTGGGCACCTGGGCAAGGGTGGGCGCTAAAGCGCGCCTGCGTCCCCGGCAGCCTGTGCCCAGGCTCACAGCCTCGGCAGCCCAGTGGCCTCTCCTTCTTGGGGCTCGGTGGCCCCTCCACGGTCTCCCCGCATTCTCCCCGTGGTCCTCGAGCGGCAGAGCGCTGTGCGTTGCGGGTGAAAGGCTGGCGAGCCTACTGCCCCCAGGGCCGGGCTCCAAGGAGGCAGAGGAGGACCAGGCAGCCTCCCTCCCAGCGCCCGACCTCTGCCCCCGGTGGAAGCCACCAAGGATTCCTTCCTTCGGGGTACTGACCTCACGGTCACCTGGACGGCATCGGAAGACAACACTGTGCTTTTCCAGAAGCAAGTCTGGAAAACGCGTTTCAAACCCAGTCTGTGCAAAAATTGTGTTTCCCTCATTGTTTCAGATCAGGTCCCGAAAGGCTGCCTCTGGGAGAAGCATCAGCTCTCCTGTCGCTGGCAGGATGGGGGCGCAGCACCCCCCATCACTCCTGGTGACTGCCGGGCTTCTCAGCAAAGCAATTACTCTGGTATCTAAGGAAGTGTGGTCCAGGCTGCTAGGGCAATGGGCACAAAATGGAGATTCTCAAGGAAGCCTCATTCATTTAAAATTAAATTTTAAATGATTTCTTCTCCCGGCTTTCAAAGCCCAGCCCAATTCCTGCGGCAACACAGGGCTGTATGTTCGTACTTTCTACGGAAAACAAGCGTATTCATGTCACTCTGCCTTCTGAGCAGTGGCCGATGGGTCTTTCCACGTGTGTTTATTCTTTGAATATGTTTGTAGTTCTACACTTCTTCCCAATGTTTAGAACGGAAACTCCAAAAGCCTGGCAGAATCACATAGCGCCCTCGTTTCTGATTCTGAGCGCCCTCCTCAAAGATGACGAGCCTCTGCCTGCTGGAATCCACGAGCCGGCACTGTCTATGGGCTTCTCGTGGCCTGTGGGGTCCCCTGGCGCTCCGGCCCATTCCTCCCTCCCCGGTGCGGGGGGCCCTGCAAGACCACAGGAGAAGCCCCCCCCACCAGGACTGGGTCCCAGCGGCAGCCACTAGCCAAGGAAGGGTCTGGCGTGGGGGCCCCCAAGGCTTCTTAGTCTCACCCTGAGATCTAAAAACACCACGCTTCCTCAAGCACCTCAATTTGCCACAGGTCTGATATGAAAAAGGAGAGGCCGAGAGACACGGGGGTCTCCAGATGGCTGGCACACTCGGCCACCCCTCCCGCCCGGGCTGGGACGTGTCTGACTCCAGGCCGTAGGCACGCGGGCTTCTCCAGCCGCAGGGTTTTGTCTACAGCTTTAGAACCTGTGGCTGGGAAGGAGGATGCATTATTAATCCTGTGTCCCAGGCTGTGCGTTCGGAGAGGCCCTTTCCGACATCTTCAACGCTCGGGCAGCCTCGGGCCGTTGCAGAGGCAGGACTGTGAGCAGTGGGAGGGGACACCGGTGGTGTCCACATGCTCCCCTCCCACGCGGCAGGGAGAGGGGTCCCACGCATGTTTCTGTGAAATTGGACAATATATCGCTTTATGCCTTTCACTCTGCAGTATTTTTCAAGAGCTTTCATACTGTGAGTTTTTATATTTAATGATTTCCCATTCACACATAGACAATTTGTGACAATATGCCCAGTGTTCTCAAGAAATAATGTGGAACAATGTTTAATCTGAATGTCACTGCCATTTCCAGGTCCGTCGATGACGACCTCCCCGCCCCCCGCCACCATCCTTGGTGCTCTGTGCAAGTCAGTGAGAAGGTTGTTGTCTGTCTGTCCCTCGGGCTCTGCACATCCGTGTCGGTTACAGGCCCGGTAGTGCTGAGCACCACGTGCTGCCACGGCTGGGACCCCAAGCTTTCAGCCACGGCGTTTCTGTGGAGCTTTCCCTTCTAATTTCACAGCCAGAACACAATGAAGGGACTTCCCAGAGGTCGAATGGAGAGTCTGGGCTTCCCTGGCTTCGTTCAGAGAGCATGTCACTGGCTGTTGATGTGGGAAGGGGTGACGTCGCCTGTGATGACCCCAGGACACTGGTGTTAGGGTGTCCTCAACCATCAGGCACCTTCACTTTGCGGCGCCCCCCTCTGGCTGCAGAGCGCCTTCCCCCGAGCTGCTTCAGAACCGGGGGTAGGAGGGTACGCAGGTTCTGTTCTGGGTGGCATGCCTCCCGCAGGCTGGACCCCGCACCCCGCATGGCGGGCCTGCGATGGCGGTAATGAGGGTGGTGACATGCCAAATGGGAGCAAGAGTGTGGGTGGACAGAGGTCCCTGGCCTGGGCCAGAGCTCCTGCTTGTTGGCTTTCTCTGCATAAGTCGTGGATGGTTGTTTATGCAGCTGGGCTGTACTCACAGCCAGGGGGTGCCTGCCAGGACTTACCTCTATTTGCACATCGGGGACCAAGGTGTGGTTAGGTGCAGCAGCTTCCCCATCATGGAGGAGGGGGGACCTGGTCCTACAACCTCGGAGCTGGGTTGTTCCCACGCGCCCTGCCCCTCTCTGCAGGCTCTGCGCAATCAGGTAGGGCAAGTACGCATTTCCTCCTCCTGGCCTGTCCCCTCTCCTCGAGGTTCAGGTGATCGCCCCCATGCCATGGGTGGGGACCGCTCCCTGCTGCGGCCAGCCCAGGTGTCGACACTTCCCTCATTTCCATGGGTCACCTCCCTCCCCTTGGGGACGAGACTGACACTTCTTGCAAGCTGATCATGAACGTAGAGTCATTCACAGGAAGCGCACTGTGTTTAGGATGAAGCCCCAGATCTTTCACGGGCCCTCTTCTTGTTTTCCAAGCAACAATCACTGCCCACCTGCCCCTCGGCCTCAAGCCAGAATGGGTGTCCTTGAGGTGTGCCTACGGTCCACGTCTGTCTCCCCCCACCTACCCTGGGTCACCAGATAGCTCCTCCAGTGGCCTGAGTCTCAGCTCACCGGCGTTCCGGCGATCCCTCCCTGATCTCAGACCAGGTGGATGCTGGTGGAGTCCTCCCAGGCTCACGCTATGTCTGAAGTCCACACCCCTGGAAGCAAGCCCCTCCCAGCCCCACAGCGTACTCAGAGCCTCATCTACTTCCTTCTGGAGACCCCACTGCATCAGGGGCTGGCTTGTCTATGAAGGAGAAGGGGTGTCACAGAGGTCCCCATGCCAGAGACTGCACCCAGACAGAGGACGCGTGGCCTAGAAGTGGAGGGCTGGCAGGCTTTGACATCAAAAGACCAGATTTAACTTCTGGCTCCGTGCCTTACTGGCTGGTGACCTGCCTCCAACGATCTGACCTCTTGGGCCTCAGTTTCCTTGCTGTGACATGGGGAAGGAGTTACCCTACAGTGCTGTGAGGGTCCCTACAGGCACCGCTCCCTCCCTGCTCCCACCTGGCCCAGCGAGGAGGCAGCATGGCCTCAGGTCCTCATCCTCCAGGTTCTTGCCTCCCCTCCCCTCCCCTCTCCCCCCCCCCCCATGGAGGAGGGGCAGTGCGCAGCTCCTGCAAAGTAGTGAAGGCAATCTGTAACCAGGAGATGGGGGGGCTCTGCATAGTGGGAGTGATCTTTCATACCCTGGCCGCTGCCCATGTTTGGCCTCCTCGAGTCACCAAGATGGGGGCAGCCAAATGTCTGGTTCGGGGGAACCACCCAGACACCTATGTTGGGGACGGAGAGAGACGCAGGCAGAAGCAGGGAGGGAGGGGGCGCAGGAGGCCTGTCACCCACCAGGCTCCTGTGAGGGCAAGGCCGGCTGTCTGAAGCCCAGGGAGAGGGCGACGCACGGAGAGGAGAGGTTTTCCCCAGCCAGTGCCTGGCGTCATTCTCGCTTTCTCAAATAAATAAATAAATCTTAAAAAAAAAAAAAAAAAAAAGAATTTTCCCTCAGGAGGGCTGGCCACCCTTTCCTATCTGGTCCTATGTTACCCCTCATCCAGCAGCCACATAGCCCAGGACCCCCAGACCAAAGGTCTCTCCAAGACCACAGCTGCACCCCAAGAATGCACTGCCCTTCAGGGACAGGGGCTACACAAGCGAGCTGGAGAATCGGTACGGCAACCCCACGGGACTCAAGCACTTGGAGGAAGGTACAGCCCCCTACTCATATATGAAATATCAAATATTTGGAGCTAAAGGGATCTTTAAACCAGCTAATTTAAAACACCCTTTGACAAAGCAGGACACTTAAAAGCCTTTGACAGACTAAAACTCAAGTGGTCTGACCCCTGGCTGTGTTTTGGTCTAAGCAACCAGAACCTTCTGCCCCAGGCTTACCTTTTTTGTGAGAATGCCCTGGCAGAGGGCTCACTTTAATGACAACAAATGTCTGCCTTTGTACTCTGCCTACACTTTTCAAGGTGCCTTCCACTGGCCCTGTTGGGACAGTCTCAACAGCCCCACGGAGTTGGCTTGGGTAGCTTCCTTCCACACATGAGAGAACAGCCTGCCTTAGAGATGACATTGAGGGGATGTACCGCCCCAAACCTTGCATGCCTAGATATTGGCAGAGTCAGGACTCCAACCAGATGCCCCTCGCCCAGTCCCGGGCTCCTTCTGACACAGCACCCCAAATCCTGCAGGATGCCCCTGTGCTGATGGCCTTGGATGTGCCTTGATCATGCACAATGTGCAGACCGTCCCCCAAATGACCTACAGCGCGCCGTCTCCAAGAGTGGAGGGTGGGCAGAGGCATTCATAGACACCCCAGCTGAGCGGTCTGCCCAAGGATCAAAGCTGGCCTTGGACTGTGATAACCCCTCATCCCCGGTAGCATGTTCCCTACCCCTCCACACGTCTGTGACCTCCTCTGGAGTGCGGGGGAATGAAAGTGCTGCCCTTACAGACTGGTCGTGAGGATTAAATGAGTTCATGTGTGACATGTGTAGATCAGCGTCTGGGCCGTAGTACCCACTGCCTGGGTCTTGGCATTATGATGGCTCAATATTTCTTCAGACAGGCATTCACTCAGCGCTTATGGTGTGCGCACCTTGGCCTCATCATTCCTACTATTGAATTGGTGCAAAGGTCAAGGAAACCATGAGCATTAAGGTGTTGGCAGGGAACGGGGGAGCATCTGCCTCCTGCAGAGGCTGATGGAACAGCCAGCTCCCTGGGAGGCCGAGATGCCCGACCTGAGGTTAGAACATCACCGTGGCCTGAGGCATCAGCCTGTGGTTTGGGGCTGACTCACAGCTTACCTCCAGCCACTGGCCCCACGGATCGGGGACCGGGGCGCAGAAGTGCCCGCAGAGAAGTCGCAGTTGGCTGGTGCACCCGCTCCCATCTGTAACACCACCCTCCCATGGCAGGATACAACCCCCAGAGCACACACGCTGGGATCCTGAATGTTCTGGGTTGGGGGTCACTTTCCAGGTTTTAATCCACATGTGTTCCTCCTCTTTCCCCCCCATATAGGAAACTGGGGTAGAAAAAGAGATGTTTGGATCGATGCTACTGTAAGTCATGTCTTCTTGGAACAGGACTTCCGGGCAAAGGGGCTTAAATCAGTACAGTGTGTTTCCTTTATCCCCATCGAGGGAGAGGTGGCCAGATACGCATTCACTTGCATTAATTAAGCACCTACTGTACACGGCCTGTGAAAGCCCCTCTCAGCCTGGGGATGCAGAAACAAAGGCATAGCATAAAAATTTTATATGTGCAAGGATAGCACAGGAGAATCCGTGTAGTGACAGACCTCAGTCCTGGGTGTTACAAGAAGCCAGAGGATGGACACCCTTCCCAGCCTGGGATTGGGGAGAAGTGGGGAACAGTGCAGGGAATGGCATCCAGGGGGAGGAGGTTAGCTTTGGTTTATAATAGATTCCGAGATCTTAGAGCTGAAAGGGACGAGGTGCTCAGGGATTTTTGACTTAAAAAAAAAAACCAAACAAAAAAACACAAGTAGGGACTCTGGAAGAAGTGGGAGAAGTAAGTCACGGGCAGCTCTTCTCGGCCTGGTCCCCAGGTGCCTGGGCCCACCGGGGGTGCTCCTGTCCCTGGGGCTTTGAGGGAGCTGGTCACTGGGTCCTCTTGGCAGGAATTACCTAGTAGGGGCAGGTTTCAGGTGGCAGACACCCAAAGCTAAGCCAGCGGGGTCTCTACCTTGATGCTGGCTAGAACCACCCAAACAGCTTCAGAACGTTCCTCAGGCGGCTGTCACAGGCGGCCAGGGCTGAGAGCCACTAAGCTTTGTGCACAGAACTGTATGGCCTGGGTCTTGTTTGATGGGCAGCCCTGCTGGGTGCTTGGAATAGAGGATGGTTTTCCCCATTTCACAGAGGAGGAAGCAGATTCATGGAGGCCCAGTGGGGTGCCAAACATGGTAGATGGGGCAGGAGAGGCCTGGAGTCAAGTTTGCCAGCGTAGCACCTGCTCCTTCACTGGCCCAAGGTCCTGCCATGTGCTGACCCGCGCACAGCCAGAGACTCAGTGGAGCTGTTGCCAAGTGTATGGTTTTCGGGTGTCCTGGAGCACCTCACTTTGGAGGGTGCCACGGAGCCCCAAGTCTCCTGGGGATGAGCTGTTTTGTTACCAATCCCTTGGGGGAACTGCAAATGTCAGCCACCAGGCTCCATCTGGACTCTAGCTCAGGGTGGGTGAGGGGGTGGGGTGAGCCCAAGAGGGGCAAGGACCCCGAGAGCATCCCTGGGCTACACTGGGGTCTGCCGGGGAGGAAGGAGAGCTAGCAAAAATCCCCACCTTGCTTCTAAACCCTGGCTCCTCAGGAGCAGAGAGGGGACGTGCCAGACTCCCCATGCAGTGTGGCTTCTCCGGCCTGCTGTCTCCTGTCAGCCTCATGGGCTGCTGGGACCCACGGGCATCTCTCAGGGTCCTCCAAGGCCACCTTCAGGCCTGAGAGGGGCAAAGGCCCATGCACACCCTGAGGGACAATGATGCAAGGAGGCCATGTGACCATGCGGGCAGGTCTTGGAATGCCAAGGAGAGCCCAGAGTCGATGGCCACCACCAGAAGCTAGGAAGAGGCAAGGAAGGCCCTGCCCATACCTTGATTTCAGACTTCCAGCCTCCAGAATTGGGAGATAATACATTTTTGTTCTCCTAAGCCCCCTGGTTTGCCAGACCTTGTTGTGGGGCCCTAGGACACCAAGGACACCAAGAGAGATGGTGAAGTGACCTTGGAGAGCAGGCTGAGCGGGAAGGGCAGGGCGCCAGAGGCCAGGGAAGACTGTCCCATCCACCTCCAGCAACCCCATGGCTTGCGAGGAGTTCCGGGGCCTACCTCGGATGGAAAACAGGCCTCCCAAGCCCCTGGGGCCAGGTCCCAGCGACGCCCCTGCCTCTCCTTCCCCAGACCGTGCTACACACGCTGCTTGGGGAAGGCATTGATTTGCCAACGTTCTGCTGCAGGGGTGCATAGGAGAGTACTCCTAGCTCACCGCCTCTCCCTCCCTCCAGCCCGCCCCCAGACCTTGCACAAACTCAATTCCATGGCGCAGGAGGGATGAAGACCAAGTCCCCAAGTACACTGTCCTTGGAAGCCCAGCTTGAGCCCCCCGCCCGCCCCTGAGGTTGCTGCCATCTCCCCTCTCCCCAGGGCTCTGGGCCACGGGGCTCCCTGGGCGTGCCCCTCCCCTCTTCACCTCCCTCCCCGCCCCGCACACGCCGCCCGGCCGCCCTTGACCGTGAACCCCGCCGGCAGCAGCTCTCAGCAACCGGGAACTCGCTTCCCCCTAGGCCAGCGGGTGGAGCGGGGCGCCGGAGGGGGCCGGTAAGGAGGTCGGCCCCGGGAGAGGGGAGATCGGCGGCAGCGGGCCCCGCCCCCGCCCCTGGAGCACCCCACGGGGCCCCAGACACTCACCCGCACGGAGCCCGGGCGCGCCCGCCTTCGCAGCAGTCTTTCCAGAGCCAAGCAGGCCTCTCTTCCCTCCTGGAGCCCCGCGCTGGGCTCGCCGCCCGCCCCTTGCACACTCGCGCACTGGTGCACACTCACATGCGCGCGCACGCTCGTACACACTTGCGCACTCACGCACACTCGTGGGCGCGCACACTCACACGCGCACCCCCCCACACCCACTGCGGGGCCCAGAGGGCCAAGGCCTGGGAGATGAGGAGGGAGGGTGTGCAGGTCTGGGCGGGGGGCCTCAGAGAGCAGGGCCAGGGCCGGCGCCCACCCCGCGCAGGGACCCCAGCTTGAGGCGCCCGAGGCCCCCGGAGCCGAGGGCACCCTGGGGGCGGGGGGGGTGGCCGACCCGCCCGCGCCTGGAGGGGGCGGCGGGGACCCTCCCCCACAGGGGGCTGGCGGCAGGGCACGGGACACCCGGCTTTGCCCAGATCCCCTCCGAGGCGGAAGATGGAAGTTGGCTTTTGTCTGACCCGGTCAGACAGAGCCGTTTTGTGGGATAAAGGCTTAACGCTCGGTGAACAAGCAGAAAAAGCTCAGCGCTGGCCCTCTGACAATCCCATTGTCTGGGGCCTGAGCCCGGCGGTTGGGGCTGAAAGCGCCAAGTTCATGACATTTCAAAGAGAAATGATACTGGGGATGGAGGGAAGGGGGGAGGGAAGGGTGTGCAGGAGGAGCAAAATCCTAAAACACCCCGGGACAACACTGGACTCCTCCAGGTGGTGCTCCTGGGCATCCCCCCTCGCACCCACTCAGACCAGTGCCCTTTCTCAGGCCCGGGCGGCCGGGGGAGCCGGGCCGGTAAGGTCAGGGTCACCAGAAGCTGCTGTTTGCAAGGTGAAGGTGTGAAAAGAAGCCCAAATACACAGGGTGGAAGCTTCCAGGACTGTTCGCACAGGCTCCCATAGTCTGCACAGCGCTGCCACATAAGAATTTGCCAGAAGGACTTTAGGTGACAAAAGGAGCTTATTTTTAAAGCTCCACAGTGTTATTGTTTTCTTTCATTTTTATTATTGTTATTACCAGATCCTTAAAAAAAAAACTATTTTCTGAGCCAGGGAGGTTCCATTTTTAGTGTTCCATTTGTTTCACGTGCCTCTGCAAAAGCAAATAATTCGGGAGAGAAAGCAGAGGAGTCAGGAAATTGAAAGTGTTTTGTCTCCAGCCAAGTTTCCCTTGAGTGATTTCGTTTGCTTTCTGTCTCGCAGAGCGGGCTTTGCCCTCAGACCTCCAGCCTGCTGGGCCAGGCAGGCAGCCCGCCACCCCCGACTCCACCTGGAGAGGCTTGGGGGGGGGCTCTGCACCCCTCAGCCCATTGGCCAGGTACACCATCCTCCTGAAGAACAAAACGGGGCCTTGCAGAATCATTCTTCTGCGAGGAGAAAATAGGATTAGGCCGAAGTATCAGCAAGGTAAGTCGGATTAACAGCAAGGTTCAATACATTTTGGCATTCTTGTGCAATTTTTAATTGTACAAAGGTAGATGTTCCCTTCCCTGGTTTTATTTAAAGAGAATGTTTGTTTGTGCCCAAGAGGTAAATGATGAGCGATAAGGCTCTGTGTGGAATTGGAAACATATAACCTTGCAAAATGACATTTCGCCTGTAACGTGTGACACGCACGCACGAGCAGATAAAGGTGTGTGTCTACGCCCGGTCTTTGTTAATGCCTCTTGCCCCCTGGCGTCGCTTTGAAGGAAGGACACCCCTCGCATGCTCCGGTGGCCGCCTAGGTGTCTGCCAACGAGCTCCTTCCCACAGGCAACCACAGAGGTGACTGCGAGTGGATTCATTTTTTTAAATACCTAGACAAAGTCGGTGTTTAAAAGCATATAAACAGGCACTGCAGAATTTGACGGCAAAGCCCGTTGTTGAGACTATTGGAAAAAAAATACCTAGATATTTATTGCATTTTGCCACATGCAGATTTAGTCGAGGTTTGCTAATCAGTCTCTTGTGTGTCATACATTAGCTCAATTTCTTTGGGCGAGACAAGGGAATGCTTATAATTGTTTAAGTCTGCAAATCGCTGAGCAATGGACTCGGGACAGGGGGCGGGGGTGGAGGGGGTGCACAGGGCTGCAGTGCCTGGGGTAGCCAGGGCCAGTTCCTGAGCCACTGGGAAGTCATCGAATCTGATGTCTGTGGCATTGCTGAATGGATGTGAATTGCTGCAGGATGAACTGCAGACAGAAAGCCAGAGGGGACAGAATCAATCCAAAAGGTTTTTGAGATTCTGGCTGAGAGAGAAATGTGCATTTGCAGAAGCTCAGGGCCAAAGGAAAAGAAAGTTATGCTTGATCAAAGTTGCCGCCGTTGGGGGAGGGCTGGGAGAGAGGTCGGCCGGTGGGATTCGGCTTCCATTCATGGCAGACTGCACGCAGTGAGCTGGTAGGGCATGATCTGGAGCGTCAGTTTCTGTAGCTAGAGCCAGGTGTCCCCAGAAGAACTGTGCAGGGTCAGAAGTCTGGGAAAGTTGTGGCAGATGTTTGTCTGCTTCTGTCAGCTCCTGGAGGCAGACTGTTTTCTTCCTGTTGCGGGAATGGAAGGAGAAGCTGGCCTCATCCGAGCCTGGGCTTTGCCTACCTTGTTGAACTGCTGTCCGAGAGCTTCCTGCAGCTGGAGGAGTCCCGGGGAGGGGGGGGGGGGGTGCATTTCCATTGTTGTCTTGGGTGATGCATTTAGGTGAATTCAAGAAGTCTGTAAGTCCATTCTGATCAATTTAGTGATTTTTAAAATGTTTCCTGTTTCCTACATTTAACGTAGGGGTGTGTGTGTGTGTGTGTGTGTGTTTATGTGTGTGTGAGCAGTAACAGAGCTTTTTTGCAAGGCCGAATCTCACTGATTTCAGGTTTTCATGGCTTGGTTTGTGAATTCATGCACTGAGTGCCTCTTTAAAAACTAATCAATAATCCCACTTACTGCTGAGGCTGCAGGAGTCCAGGACCCACTCTTCTGTCTCAGGTGGAGGAAGACCCACGACCTCTCTGGTCTAAACTCTGTCCTGGTTACTCAGTACACACGTTTAAAGTTATTTATTTCCACGAGACAGCTGACGGTTCTAAAGGCCTGAGGACTCTGACCCTTTTTGCCTCCACTTCTCCCCATCTTTAAGCTATAACTTTGGGGGCGTTTTTCCTTCACTTGAGTCTGTAAGTCTTCGCAAGGTGTTTGTTCTCCCAGGTGTCTGATGGGGGTGCAGACGCCGTGTGAGAGGAGGGAGTGGGGCCAAGCGCAGCACACCTGAACCCCGCCCTTCTCCTCCCGCTCATTTTGCTGGAGACCTGAGCTTAGTGTGACACAGAGGGGTCCCCAGACCGGGGCAGGAGGAAGACAAGTACAGAAGAGCCTGTGTGGGTAAGGAACAGAAGGCGAGTTCCTTAGCAGCTGTGCGTTTACCAAATGCGTAGAAAACATCAAAATGTACGTTCACTCACACACCTTTGTTTGGGCCTGTGATGCATACCTCCGCCTCCCCCCCCCACCCCCCCACCCCCCCGCTGATCTCCCTGGGCTTGTTCATAACTAGCAGGGGTATTTATTTAGAAGGATACTCCCTGTATCCCTATCCATACATGCTTTGTTTAGCTAGAAATGAAAAGTAAAGGCAAACCATCCTCCCAGGTGAAAGAGCATACCCTGAAACTCAGGGACCAGAAACAGAAACGGGGTGTGGGGGGCAACTCTCTTCTCTACGTGTTTTCGTAGGAGGGGGCAAGGGGAGGAAAAGGGGTGGCGTTTCCTTTAGTAAATCCAGGGGCCGCTGGAGAAACCCAGAGACCCGGCCTCTTCCTGCAGGCCTGCACCCCTGCCTCCCCACCTCCAACCCACAGACACCACAAATCCTAACCACCACAGAGACAAGGGGGCTCTCAGCCACTGCATCAGTGCCTTTGTCAGCCTCGGGACTGGCAGCTTCCAGCTCATGGGGTGGTGGTCTGCACCGGTGGACCCAGGCTCAAAAGATCCAGGGCTGGGGGGTGGGGGCGGCTGCATAGGAGCTGGACCTCCAGCTACACCACGGCGGGAGGAGGAAGGGTGAGCTGCTTCTGGGTGCCCAGCACGCTGATGACCAGGGGCTGGGGTTCCAGGGCCCAGGCAGCCCTCCTCCGCAAAGGCCCACACAGGGCTTCCGAAAGCCTGAGCCCTGAGTCAGGCCCGAGCCTGAGCTCCTGGCTCAAGGGTTGTTATGTTTTTGTTTTTGTTGGGAGAGTGGGTTTGGACATGTGGAGAGCGCTGGCAGAGCTCAGAGGAAATATTAGTTTGTTTCCTTGGCAAGAACTCAGCCCTAGAGCCAAGGAGGCCAGCTAAGCTAGGTTTTAGGGAGACCCAGCCAGGTGGGTGCTGGGACAAGGTCTTCGGGGTGGCCCCCACGTTAGAAACCTCCTTCGTTTGCAAACTTGAAGGAGGGGCACCGAGCACGCAAGAGGCCATCCAGTGAGCCGTGAGACTCCAGTTCCTGCTTCCCACTACTAGGCTGTGTAGGGGAAATTAGATGAACCCACGCAAGATCACAGAACTCTCTTTTGGGTTGGGGAGGCAAACAGAAAGGGAGAAGCAGAGACGGGAAAAGAGCAAGTTCATTCCCAAGAGTGCTGTAAAAGTCTCTCTGGGAGAGAACAAAGCAGGAACTGTTAATGTTTGTAAGTGTCCGTATTTCTTCAATATTTGTCTTCTCTAAATATAGCATCTAATAAAAGATGTCTTAAAACCCCTGAATTGGGCAGAGTCCAAAAGCTGTCTCTTGGCCAAATCCACACACATCAGCTCCCTCCCTGGGCATCCCCACACATTTTATTTATCCTTCAGTTTATTCAAACTTATTTTTGAACCACAGGAAGGCAGTTTTATTTGGCTAGTAAAGATTGTGTTTAACTCATTGAGTATGCATTGTAAAAGTTTTGCAGGCAAATGCCAACCCGAATTCCAAATTGGGAAGTTAAATATTTGTTTTTAATTTTCTGGCTTAAAAATGTTAACTAACAGAAATTATTCTTTCTGCTCTAATGTGCTTGTATAAATGGGGTTGTTATTGGAGTTTTCCCCTAAAACAGCATTTGCCTCCTGTCCTGACACGTTGTGTTTGAAACTCCACTCTTGGAAGCGATTTTAATGTGTTTAAATAAAAAGCAAGTGCTTGACCTTAGAGTGTTTTGGTACACAGGCTTATTGGGGGCAGGAAAATGAGAAAACAGCATTCATAATATTATCTGAGAAGCTCCGTTATAGATGAGTTTAAGTAAAAGAATGTGTTTTGTGGGAAACGATAAGAGTTTGCTTCCCAAATTGTATAGTCACCAGAGGCCTTGTACTGTTTGTCCTTTTAATATTATAATTGAAGATTGAATAAATAACTTAAAATCTGGAATTCTGTAAACAAATTTCAAGATTTAATTTGCCAAATATTTCAGCCGTGTGGCGTTAGTTTGCATTTACCTGTTTATACGTGTCACTTTCTTAAATTAAGCAAATTGCTCTTCTCTTTACTGAGTGCCACTAAAGGACAGAGAAGACCAATAGATTTGGAGATGACCTCACACAAATTACCCGCACATCTTCGTGGGCAGTGAGGCTGGAGAAAACTGTGCCTTCTCTGGGAGGTGTATTTCCAGGTAAACCAAAACTCAAACAGCTTAAAAAACGCCCGCTTCAAACAGATTCTCAGATGATGGTGAAAATGAACCGTCTGACTGGAAACCAAGACGGCATCCATTTTAGAGGATCAGCAGCGTTCCAACGGCCCTCACATCTGACTTTATTTAAAAAGCGGGCTTTTGGGGAAATGATGTCCGAAACCCGGGGAGATGAGAAACTCGGAACAACCCCAACAAGCAGGTCACGGCTGTGTCTTAACTGCAAGCCCCTTCCTCCCTCTCTGCTTTCTCTTCTAAAATCTGAAGGGAGCAGAGATGCCCCCTCCTACCTGCGGCTGGGTCTCCACCAGCCACCAGCAGCAGAGAGCAACGGAAGCTGGACCCCTCGCCAAGGACCCTCTCTTCCCCTCCACTTGGCGTGAACTTCCATAAAAGTGCCCACTGCACCTCCTACCCTGACTCAAACCCCTTACATCTCTCTTCAGCCAGTAGGCTTTGTGCGAAGCCTGCCCTCTGCGGTATGAGGGCATCCCCCGGTCTCCTGCCTGAGACACGTGTCCAGAGGGTGGCCATGGGCTACGTAGGTATCAGTGGGTTAGACACAAAAATTCGATATCCCCAGGCAGTCCGAACTCCATGAACCTTCCTCTTCCTCCTCCTTCCTGCGGGAGCCCTGGGAAGAAAAGGGAAGAGAGGCGCCGCTTTCTCGTTTCTGGGGTGGGCAGCCTGGAGGGGTTTCCAGGAAGCAAGTTATTTCCTTTCCCCAGACTCAGGGATTTAGCAGGTTACCAGGTAGTTCGTTGGACCCTGTAATCTATAGGCAACCCCATTTTAAATCTGCCGGGAGAAACTTCTGGGACGGGTGCTCCATCTCCCTCCCCCCTCTGAGCCCCAGGGCCACGTTGGGGAAGCCCTCGCGGCCACACAGCTGAGGCAGGCTCTCCTCCCTGGGCATACCGCCCTTCCTGGATCAGCTTGAATCGCCCCCGCGGATCCGCCTGCCGGCGCCCACTCCTGTCCCGGTGGTCCTGCGGGAAGGGACGAGGAGGTATTTCCTTTCTAACCGTACTTAATGCTTCCTCTAAAAACCGCGGGAGGAGAGACAGCGCTCTGACCTCCTAGCTTGCCACCCTGCCGCCCCCTCGGTAGCTGGAAGAGCCCCTGTATTTGAAAAAGCGACCTCCCCTTCCTCCGTTCCCGTCTGCACCGCTGCTGTGAGCTTGGCAGGGCCGCGCCGCGCTGGCTGCCAGCGCGTGGACCCCCGTGCGTGGGCGTGTCGCCCTTGCAGGGCCCCGTGGGTGCGGGGACGGTGCCCGCCGGCGCGGCAAGAGCCCCGGTTCTCCAGGGCGCAGGCTGAAATGCGGGCGGAGGGTGCAGGAGGTCGGAGGGGAAACCGGTCGGAGGGAAAGGAGAGAGACAATTAGGACTTGTCGGGTGCCTGCACTTTCCCACCTTCCCTGCGTGACCTTTAGGCCCGTGGCGGCCGGGAAGTGAACAATATTGATTGGGTTCTTCCTTGGGTTCCACGGCGCCGCGCTCCGCTGTGCAAAATGAACCATTAGTGGACGCTATTGACCCAGCGCGCTGGCGGCCTCTCCCCATTCACATGTCCCCGCGTAATGAATTCGTCCATTTAGAAACACTACAAGGAATATTGGAGATTGACTGCCAGAGGAAGTGACACTTGACCCTTGCATCCTGCGCCCCGGAGGGGACAGCCGCCGATTTCAAAATAGGAGTCCTGGAGCAGCGCCGCGCGGCGGTCACCCGCCGCCGCCCTCCCGAGCTTCTCGGGGCCCCTTCCCTGCCCGGGTCCCCTTGCCTCTCCGGGCCCCCTTCCTCGCCCCTCCCGCCTCGCACGCCGCGTTCCCTGCTCGACACCTTCTCGCAGCCGCGTTTCAATCAAACTCACTGGGTTGGCACCGAGCAGGCGCCAGGGACAAGAAACACGGCGCGGGCGACAACGCGCGAACAAGCCGAGCCGCGCGCTCCAGCGCCCCCGCTCACGCGCGCTCTGCCGGCGGGGCCCCCACCCGGCCTGCGCCGGGCGCCAAAAAGAGCGGGGGCCGCAGGGTCAAGTCCCCTCGGGGGCCGAGGGCTGGGAGGCCCGGGAGGGGGAAAGAGGGACTTCGTTCCCGAACCGCCGCGCTCCCCGGTTCGCTTTCCGTGGGGACCAGCGCCAAAAGCCGACCAGGGGGCAGGAGGGAGGAGAGAAGGGAGAAGAGAGGCGGCGCCCGAGGGACGAAGGGCCTGGGCGTGTACCGCCCTCGGGCCTCGGAGCCCTGGACGCCCGGCCCCCGGGGAGGCTCGGAGACGGCGGGCTGAGGATCGGGGGCGCCGGGGAGTTCACAACCACCACCGGGTGCCAAACGGGGCTTCTGGAAGTCCGGGCGGGCGGCGCGGCTGGGGCGCACGGAGCCCGGGCCCGGCTCGGCTGGCTCTGGCAGCGGCGGGCAGCGCGGACCCGCCGAGGCCGCTCGGCCTGCAGGTCCGGCTGCGCCTTTTGTTCTGGCGGTGGCTGTAATTTCACATAAAATGCCTATTAGAATCGCGGCTGCCGCAACGCGACTTTCTCCTTGTTTTGCCACCAACTAACAGGATTAGCCAACAAGAGCGAGATTTCAAATTAACCATAAAAATTACAAATTGCAATTCATTTAGCTGCCCATTTACTACATTAAAACACATACATAAATGAATCGGCGTATTCGGAGGCTGGAAGCGCCCTGGAGAAGCCGCGCAGCTGAACTACGGCCTGAGACCTGAGGGCCAGGGCCTTGGCGCGGGGACCCGCAGTCGGATTCGCACTGTCCTCCCAGGGACCAGAGAGGCGCCCTGTGGCCTCGCGGGCCGTTCAGAGGACTTGGGACGAGCTCCTTTAGGATCCGAGCTATTCCCTAGGAGGGGGCTGTGTAGGGCGCGGAGGGTTGGCTTGGGGAGAGGGCTTCGCAGAAACCAAGCCTTTTAGGAGGAGGCCGCGGAAAACCAGCACAAGTGATTTGGGGCGATTCGTTGGGTTCCTGGAGCATAAGAAAGGAGAAGTGGCGCATTTGCACTGTGTGTGGAGGTGGACAAGCCGAGTTCAAGTCCTTCAGTCCAGTCGCTTTGCACTCCCGGCCTTCTATAGGGAACAGGCCATTCCTCTGGCCTGGGGTGGGGGTGGGGGGGACGTGTGGAGCCACGGAGGCCTTTAAAACCCAGTTTCTGCTTTCACCGTTGAAGTTTTTCGCGTTACAGATGCCCAGAATCCTAGAGTTTTGTCTAAGCAGCAGATTCAGCCGCAGAGCTGATTTCTGGGGTCGCCATGGGTGGGGGTGGGTCAGCAAAGAGGGAGACAACCGGGCAAGGTTCTCTATCCTTCTCCTTGGCCAAACAGCATTCAGAGGCAACGCTGACCAATGCTTCACTCCTTCGAGGTTGTTTTCTGTGTAGTTCGGGAGATTTCGTTCCTAAACCAGATGGTCTTTGGTAAGGGACACATGCCTTTCTCCCCTCTGCCTTGGATCCTAGGCCTCCCCAGGGAGGCGGCAATGCCCCCACCGCGTGCAATCGGCAGGGGGCGTGCTGAAACGCCTCGGGTCGCGCCAGCCTCCAGCCCTGAGGGCCCCATGGGCTGCAGTGGGTGGGGAGCTCCCAGCTTCTCTCTCTTGGGAGAAGGGACCACTTGAGCACCTGCCTGTGAGCACTTCCCTGACTGGGGGAGTGCGTGCCGGGCTCCCCGGGCGGGCCAGGGAGGGTTAAGGCACAGGCCAGCTGGAGCCACAGGGCAAGCATGAAGAGAGATCAGGTCTGGAGCTGGTGAAGTGCGCAGTGTGGCCTCAGTTCCAAGGCTCCATCCCAGGACCGGAAGAAAGAGTGCTGAGCTCGCCTGGTCACATCCAAGATGCGCACGTTAGTTCTTTCCAGACGGACAGTCTCCACCAGTCCAGCCCTAAACTCTTGGCCAAGTCCAGAAGCAAATGTGCCTTCTCCCTAGGGATGTTCTCGAATAAATCTAGAACAAGTCCTCCGATTCCACCTGAGCATAGGCCAACATGGATAACGCTGGAATAAGGGGGGGGGATGGGACGAGAGGCAAGGCCAGCGCCTGGGTCTGCTTAGGAGACCCTTCTTGGCGCTGACGCCATTGTCCCACACATTGATTCCTCTCCCCAGTCAGAACCTGCTCAAGGGTTGGGTGGGGCCCACAGAGAGGGCTCCTCCAGCTTGGAGAGGCTGAGACGCAAGGGGAGCAGACTTTTCCAGAAGCTCTGTGGAGCTGTGGGGCCATTGACATCTCTGTGGGCAAGGCCTTGGCGCTTTTGAGGGCTGCAGCATAGGGTGGGCGGGCGTCCAGGTTGCAGCCCCCCCCTTCCAGGAGAGTGACACCATCCAGGGCCCCCAGTGGCTCCCCACCTGGGCCACCTCCACGCCCCAAGAGCGAGGGGTGCGCCCAGCCCAAGCCTGGCCCTGCACTGTCAGCTCACCCTGGAAAAGTGAGTGAGGCGGCAGAGCTGGTCAAGAAATTGTTTCCTTGTTCCCCTGGCTGGCTTTATCACTCTAGCGCACTGAGCCAGAAGACACAAAGGGTAGTTTGTTCTTGAACTCTCCGCCAGCAACCACGGCCAGATTATGTTTCCCTTTCCTCCGCTCATGGTGGTCCAGTTCCCGGGTGTGGGGAGCAGGGAGACGCCTTTGTTCAGCTGACAAAGACTGGAAATCCAGCCAGGGATTGTCGCAGGTTGGATGGGGTCTCCACATCCTTCTATAGGATTCAGGGCTGCTGGGCCGAACCCTTGCTGACAGCCTAGAGGCACCTCTTCAGATCCCGCTCCTTTTCTTTTGAGGCCCTAAACCATTCCCTTGAGCCTGCCAGAATCCTTGCAGACTCCCAGAAAAAATACCCAGCTGTGTGCAAAACAGGACCTTCGGCAAGAGTTGAGACGTCTGGGAAGAATTCCTGTGGCCACAGGACTAGGCAGAGGGTAGGCTGTGGCCGGGGTCCGTGCAGCCCGGGCCTCCTTTATAACAATAACCACCGTACATCAAGTGCCCGGGCAGGCCAGGTGGCTTTTCAGCTCTCTTCGTGGATTATTTTATTTAATCTTTTCCAACTACTCAGTGAGATAGGTACATTTATCATGTCCAGTGTACCTCTCAGGAAACTGAGGTACAAAGAGGTTAAGCTACCTTTTCAAGACCACACAACTAGTAAGTGGTCAGAATTTGACCGAGATCTGCCTTTAGAACGGCTACACTCTGCGGACCCCGTTTGTGGGCCCACCCGGCAGATCCCCCCGAATAGAGCCTGCCCTGCACTCATGCTGCTGGCCCCAGGTGTGGATCCTGCTGTGCACGTGGGGTCTCAGATTACTGGCCTGTAAAATGAAGATGATTAGCCGACCCTACTTACCTCATCGTGGAGGGAAGCCTAGACTAAAAAGGGATGAGCAAATACTCCGAAAAGTATAGGTATCTTAACATGGGAGGTTTGCTCCCAGTGGGGTGGGACAGGATGTGTCTTGTCTCCTTGTGGACTGAATGGCCAAGTGCGTGCTGGACTTTTCCCAAAGCAGGTGCTGTGGCATTGCCCTTCGGAGAAGTGGGGCCGCCGTCAGATAAGATAGCGCTCTGCACATTGATGAATTTTAAGCTGCTGAAGCCACCAGGGAATGTGTTTCGAAGTTCCACAGTTAGTGGATGAATCATGATGCTGAGGTGACTACAAGGTGGTGAGGTCGAGTCCTGTGCGAGAAACGATGCTGGAATCAGAGGTTTCTGGGTATCGGCACTCAACACATTTTATTAAGTACCAAATATTGCATGAGGTGCCCTGGGGGCTGCATGCATGCTTTGGTACGGTGCGCCGCTCCTGACCCAAAGCTTGCCCCAAGGTCTGTGTTCTTTACTCAGGGAAGGTGCCCTCCAGCATAGCTTCCTAGTCACAGCTGCAGGAAATGGGGCGCCCACAGGACTGTCTGGAACCTTCCACACTATGCCAAAAACCTGCCCGACTCACTACCCAGTTTCCTGTTGATGGCTTCCCTCAGCCTCATGCCTGGACCAGGTGCCTCGCATGTGAGGACAGCTCCGTCCACGTGTGCTGAGCCGGGCTGCAGCATCCCCCATGCCAGCAAATGAGCGACAGGTGAGGGGTGGAGGCTCCGGGAGATGTACATTGGTGCACGTGCCCAAGACCACCATGCTCCAGAACATTCTGTGGAAGATCCCGGTTACACTTTCAGAGGTCTGAGCACATAGGGCTGCCTAGGGCAGCTTCTGTGGTTCCCCCCACACCTGCTTTCCTGACCCCTCCGGACCACATCCTCTGGCTGACAGAGACCAGCTCTAGCCTGGGAAACAAGCCCCACCTCCCACCCCTTCAAGTAGGGGGTGCATCATCTTTGCAGGTAAAGAGCCTCAAGAGGACAGATGGGAGAAATAGGTATTAGAGCAGAGATGGAGACGGTTTTCCCAGGGCCTGGCTTTGGCCTGCACACATGTCTCCAGATTGGGAAATGAGATCCTGTAAGATGAAATGATCAACGCTCAGGAGGTCAAGCATGGGCCAGGAAGAGGGGAGCCCCGTCAGCTCATAACAACCATGCCTTGATAGCATTCCCTGTGCACGCATCCTTGTCCTGCCACTTGATGAATGCAGGCTCACACCTAGCCTGGGGGATAGGCTCCATCCTCATTCTTCCCATTTTACAGATGAGAAAGCCGAGGCACCATGAGGTTGGTGACTGGCCCACGTGACACACCTCCTGGTAAGTGATGGAGCCTTGATGTGTCTCCAGATGGTCTGGCCTTGTACAGCATCACCGCTCACAAAGAGATGCCTGTCCTGCAGAGGAACCCCGCCATCCACTGTCTCTAGATGAAGAGAGGCAGGGCAGGAGGCAAAGGAAGGTCCAGCCGGCACCTGGCTGCGGGGACCCAGCCTTTAATCCTCAGAGCCTCCCGGTCCCGGTCCTGAGGATAGACTCGATGAAGGATGCCCCGAATCTTCCCAAATTAAAGGGCACAGCTGGGCCCACATGCCATTTGTCCAATAACCCCTGCCGGGAGAGATTCCAGATGCTGACCCCGGCTCTACTCTCCCTTGTCCTGAGCTTTGATCTAATGAGTCTTAATCCCTGCTGGCGACCTGGCCTCCATCCATCTGCTTCTGTCCACCATCCGGGCAGCAGCGCCAGCCTCTTTGGGATTCTTTGGCCTAAACACCTGTTCCCACTGGTGACTCTTGTTCCCCAAACCTCCCGTCTTCCTACAGGGTGGCATAAACACAGCTGGAGGGAAGCTGTCACCGTCCCCCTAAGTAAATGTCCCCCAAACCGTCAAGAAAAAGTCAAGTATATTTAATACACTGCATTGAAAAGTCAGGAAGTGTGTTTAATAACAGATTAGAGGATTCCCTCCAAAGTGGGTAAAATAATGTTAAAAGTTGAGATGCTTTCTTATTAGACATCTAGAAAGCTTAGCATCCTAAGGAAACAAAGTGTTTTTCTATAGTTCATTCCCAAACACCACCGAGTGAAGTCCTAGTAGCCTACCTGGGCGGGGGGTAGCTTTGAGACAAGCGGATCTGGTCTGGAGCCCAGCCCCTCTACTCCCTAGCTGTGTGGTCTTGCAGAAGTCTGCCACCCTCTCTGAGCCTTCCCCTCCCCCGCTCAAGTGGGGCAGGAACAGTCATCAGGGAGTTGCTGTGATGGTACATGAGGGAACGTAAGTCAAGTGCTTAGGACTCATACCTATCACATTCATTTTCTCGGTGGGCTCAGTAATGCCCGTGCACCAACAGATCTGGATGCCAGGGTGTAGGCAGGGGAGGAGAGGCAAGGAAGAGAAGCTGGGCATTAGAAGAGGGGCCACGGAGAGGGAGAAACAAACAGACTGTTTGGGAGAAGCTCTGCGGTCCTAGCCTCCACTGAACTCCTTCCTTCCCAGGTAGAACTCGGGCCGTGGGGTGTCCTTTCCTGTCTGCCCCTCAGGCTCCTCAGGAGATTCAGAGAATTTGTATGATGTTTCACCTGCGTCATGCACCGTGCTTCATTTTCCATATGTATCTGTCCTTCCCGGGACCCCATGAGGTCAGGCAGGGTGTGCCGTCCTTGAGCCTCTGCTCGGAGCACGTCACATCCAGGTTTTTATATCGTGCGTGTTAAACAAAGGGTCCACTCCATCCCACAGTGACCAGGCCCCGAGGGTCCCTATCTTACCTGCCTGGCTTGAAACTGTACCCCAGTCGTCTATGAAGTCACACTGCTCTTACATTGGGGTTCTAGGTTTCAAAGCTTCAGAGACTGCAGGGATGGAAACAGCCGGATGGAGTTTAGGGAAATCACCAGTGAGTTTCCTTTCTTCAAAACCACATACATGGATTCCGCAGCTTTTTTCACTAGAGCATCTGACAGCTGAAGAAACAGGCAGGTCTGGGTTTTACCTTCATTAGCCTTTTTGCAGACCCTCCAAGGAGGTCCATGGGTGAAGCAGGGGCGGGGGTCTCTAACCCCCAAGATGGTAGGGCCCCCGAGAACAGCTCTGACCCCCTGCTCCCTGCCTGTGGGCCCCGTGTGCTCGGTCATCTAGAAGAAATGAACCCTCATGGGCATCTCCCCCAGCCATTCTGCTTCTGGGGTCACATTCACCCAGCTTCCAACGACCTGGCCTAAAAAACACCCCTCTTGACACCCCTCTTCATCCAGAGCTGCAAAATTAAAATTTAAATGAAAGGGGAAGGCCCCTGCAGGGCTGGGATCTGGGGAGCCTTTGAAGTTTGGGCTATAAGCATGTTGTCACCTTGCGGGTGGTAAATGGATTTTCATTCAATCAATCCCTCGAGAGGGTGCCCTAATGAGAGAAGATGGGGGGACGGAGGGCCAAGAGGGTGCCCTAATGAAAGAAGATGGAGGAGGATGGAAGGCTGAGGTCTGGGCTGCTGTCTGAGATGTGAATCACTTCCCCGTTAGCGACGCTGGCCTGGGGAAGTGCAGGCCAATCCTGCCCAGTCTGAGCAGGGCCCCCACTCCTCCAGACCCTCTCCTCCACGGAGGGTCCCCACAAAGAGGCCAGGTGGATGGCTTTGCTGCAGGAACATGCTAACTACATGCTCCGTTCAACATCTGAATTGAAACCTGGCTTATAAATGCAGTGTTTCTTGAGGTCCTGGAGGCGCCCCTTGGGGTCTCCACGGCACCTGGAAGCTGTGTGCCCAGCAGGCTTCCCACACAGCCGGTCCACTTCCTATGAAGTCCGGGGCATGTGCCTCCAGAGGGCAGGGCCACCTCTCAGTCACATCTGATGAGTGGCCGGATGAGGCGTGGACTGGAGGAACACCCGAAACTACGGAGGAAGCTCATCTGATTTGTGTCGTCCCCTCCACGTGTGGATCTTGTCTCCCCTGTGACAACTTAGATGGGCTCAGGAGGAGCCGGTGTCTCGGCTCCTTCCCAGAGAGGGTCTGCCGTCTTACCTGGTGACTCTCCGCACATCCTTGCTCACCTCGGCATCTGGAGCTTTCTGAGGCGCTGCAGGAAGCCCGTGTGCTCTGTCGGACTCAGTGAGGTGCCTGCTGGGCGCTCTGAGGATGAATGATCCCCACCTTGGATGATCGAGTGGTGTCCCTGGACAGTTCTGATTCAGCAGGGCCCAAACGTGTGCAGGTTTGGAGGGGCCCGTGGAGACGGCCCCTGGCCTCTCTTCCAGCTGTCGGCTCATTCTCTCCATGCAGGGAACGCGCACCGCGCATGAACGGAATCGCATGCGGAGACTCGAAACCTACCAGAGGTCAATACTCACAGGACGGAGAGGCGGCGAATGGGGCTAAGGACCAGGTGCTCTGGACGTGCCCGGGAGGGGAGAGCAAGCCGTGATGGGTTGGGGGGGCTCCCACGGTGACCCGGCACTGGCCCAGGGGCCCGAGGAGCAGGTGCACTCCGGCCCCGTGGCGGTTGGCTCTGTGACCCACCGCGTGCAACCCAGCAACGCCTTCCACCACACTGCCAGGCCGAGGGGGTGGCCTCCCGCCTCCCTTGAGCAACGCACTGAGAACTTTGGGTCTGGGGGGAAACGCAGAGAGTAACACTTCCCAGAGGACGCCCCCTTCAGAGAGCCAGGTGTGTTTTTGGCTCCTGCTGGCTCTGGCTCAGGAGGACACAGCTTTGCACCACGTCCCATTTTGGGGTCTCTAACCCGTCCCTCCTGTAGACGAGGCGAAGTAGATGGCTGGGGGGAGGTGGGGGGCTTGAACAGAGCACGTTTGTACCGAGGTGATAGCGCTCACCTCCCCGTCATGTCCTTCCCAGACCCTGAGAATGTGGCCGTATTTGCAGATGTCATCAGTTAGGTTAAGATGAGGTCATCCTGAAGCAGGTGGGCCCTGTACACTTTGATGGGGTGTCCCTGTAGAAGAGAGGAGCACACAGAGCCGCCCGGCATCCACGTGCCGACGGAGGCAGAGACCCGGCCTCCAGCCTGAGAGAGAATACACTTCTGCTGCTCAAGCCCCTGGTCTGAGGGACTTTGTTTGCGCAGACTCAGCACTCAGACCCTGCCGAAGCGCCCCGGTGGGCAGGGGTGAGGTCACGGGGGGTGGGGGGCAGGTGGCAGCCAGGCCTGGGGCCCGGGAGTCCCTCCTCCCACTGCGACGTTGCTGTGCTGTTCCTGATGCTGAGTGTCCTCCCCTGTCTGTCCTGATGGAGGGGCCTGCAAGGCCCACGTGGGACGAGGCTGGGCTGTGACGGTGCTGGAAACTCTCCCTGCCTTTTCCTTCCACCGGGCCCCGCCCCCACCTCACAACACCTGCCGGGCCTGCTCTCTAGGAGCGTCCGTGCGGGGTGTGGTGAAGTCTGTGGGAGGGGATGCGAGTCTGGCCTGGAAAGAAGATGTTTCTAACACTCACAGGACCCCCGCGGGGGTGGCCGCATGCCTCGCAGGGCCACGGGGAGCACCGGCATGGTGGGCAGGCAGGGGGCAGGAGTGAGGGAGAGCTTCGGGGTTTCCCAGGGCAAGGCAGGGCCAGGCCAACAGCTGAGCACTGACTAGTTTGAAGAATCTCAGGGGGCTCCGCGCCGTAGGGGTGGTTCTGTGTTGCCTGGTGCTGCGTCCTCTCGAGCTGGGGTGATTGAAGCAGAAGAACGTTGCCTCCAGGGGGTCACAGGCCCGATAGAGGGCGAGTGGCTGTAGGTTGGTTGGTTTGTGTATCAGAGGCTGCTCCGGCCATCCCTTTGTTGTCCTAAGAGATGGCTACCCCAGGGACAGGCAGTCTCGCCCCAGCCAGGAACAACATCATTCTATACAGAAAAGCCATGCATCAGATAGACACTCCGTTCTTGAACATCTGTCTCTGCTCTCGACGAGACCTGCATTTGAGCAGGGGCGCCCCAGGATCGTCCACCTGTGTCCCCCAGCTGTGCGGGTGTGTCTGTCTCCCTGTGGAGGGAGGGAGTCCAAGGCCCAGAAGAGCTGGCTCCAAGGGGGGCCCGAGGTCAGGTGGAGGGAAGGCAGGAGCGAGGCTGGGAATGGGGGTTCTGTCGGTGGCTTTTGCTTTCTTTGCACAGCTTGCAGGTGAATGTCAGAGCTTCACGGGAGCACTCTGTGCCCACGGTTCAGAGACCACGGGGGTCCTTGCACGTCGCCTGGCACCTGAGGACATGACATTGCTACCCATCTGCCGTTGCCTGCTGCCCAGTCCTCCCCCGCGCTCTGTAGATGTTTGCTTGGAGCAGGAGCGAGCTGGGGCCCATGACCTTGAAGGGGGAACACGGCTCTGCGATGTGCCAGGCTCCCTTCCGGGGGGCACGCGGGGTCTGGCTGCACATCTGCCTTGAAATCCATGGATGAAAGGAGTTGCTGTCCACGCAGTGACAGCACAGCCTAGAGGCCCAGAGAGGAGGAGCGTGCGGGCCGCGTCCCAGCCCTGGGGTCTCGTGACCCCACTGCTGTGGCTGCAGGAGGGACAGGAGGCCAAGGGCGGGGGAGGGGACAGGGCGTGTCCGCGGAGGGGTGCCACGGCTGCAGAGCCGTGCCACCCCCGTGCCCGTCTTCCTTTCCCTCCCTCTGCGCGACTTGTCTGCTCTTTCTTCTTCCATTCAGAAGGCAGGAGCAGCGGGCAGAGCTGAGTGGGGCAGCAGGTGGCCCTTCTTCATCTTTTGGGTCAGGGCCTGCAGCATCTTTATAAACATGGCGGAGATGGTCACTTGGAGCCAATCTACACTTAGGTCTCCCTCTGCCTAATTACCCCTGAGGGAACATGCCTCCTGGGAGCAGCAGGGACCTTCCCACCTGGTCCAAACCTCAGGGTCAGTGTTTCCCAAATGGGGTTCCTGGGAAGGTTCCTGAGCAGCATCTAGGGGTCGATATCATATGCCATGCAGAACGGAAGGAGGGTTCCCTGGAAGGAATAGTCGGGCATACCACCATCCGGGGCCTCCTCCCCGAGGTTAATATACTCGTGCAAGCATATTAAAGCCTCTGAGACGTCCTGAAGGAATAAACCTGTGTGGTTTCATTTAACCAGGGGTTTTCCCTGGAATCTTTCCCCGAGTAGCTCCCGATCCCTCAGCATCTGGTATTCTGGAACACTTTGGGAGAGTCCTACTTTACAGCATCAAGGGGAGATGGTCTGGGAGCGAATCAACAGAGCACATGGTTTCCACTTCTATGACCTAATAACCAAGCAGGCTTTGCCCATTGACAGGTTTGAAAGTTGGTATCTGGGCTAGCTCCTGGGGAAGAGGAGACAGTTTGTATTCAGTGCCTTTAGCCTCCCCGTCCCATGTGACCCCTCTCCTTGACCTGCTCACATGCCCAATGTTCCGATTCTGCCCATGGTTCCTCTCCTTGAAATTTTCCTTCATGACTAGAATAGAAAGCTTGTTTATACTAAGGTATAAAGGGCTCGCCAGCTGATGTGACTTAAATTGGGTATGGGCAGGAAGTTTTGTGTCCGCTGCCCACATACCTGGGTGTTTGCCTCCCAGCCGAGGACCACCCCCCATTTGCTCTGGGTTGAAAGTGTCCTCCCTAATTATAGAATTTCAAAGACTCGAAAGTTGGTTAGAGTTGGTCTCTATGGTAGTATTCATTCATTCATCGACTATTAATAGCACCTACTATGAGGTGAGCAGGTCCTACTCTAGATGCAGAATATACACTGGTGGGCAACAGGGATAAGGCCTCCGGGGGCTTAGCTTCCGGGGAGGGGGATGAGACGGAGAAAACCAAGGTAAGGAGGTGAGCTACATTTAATTCTAACAGGGAGTCGCTCTAGGCTAAGCGAGAAGGGGCTGTCAGGGAACTGGCCACCGCCAGAGTGTGAATGGTGGGGAGAGGAAATTCAAGATGCTAAGATCCAGGTGAGCGAGCATGTTCTGCAAAGGGCCGAAGTATAAATGGAGTGACTGTGGCTTTGGGGCCATGCGTGTCTCTGCCTGCATATTCTTCTTTGTTTTTTGAGACCCCTGTAGAGCCTGGAGAACCACAGTCGCTCACCCTGGGTCACCTTTGGTCCAGATCCCTGGCTCAATGTTGGAGATCTGCCCACCAGAGGGCACTGTTTTTAGGGAAAGTTTCTGGTTTCCTTCAAAACAAGACAATGTAAAAATTTAAAAAGCATTTGTATAAGTCTAGGGGATGGAGGAGGAAAGTGCCTGAGCTTGTGATGGTGAATGGTCTGTGTCCCCTAGGCCAGCCACTGGGGCCCAGGTGTTTGGTCAAACACCAGCCTGGTTTTGTGGCCGTGACAGGCTGTTGTAGATGAGATTAACATTTAATTGGTAGACTTTGAAGAAGCAAATTACCCTCCAGAATGTGGGTGGGCCTCATCCAATCAGGTGAAGACCTTAAGAACACAGACTGAGGGGCGCCTGGGTGGCTCAGTCGGTTAAGCATCTGCCTTCAGCTCAGGTCATGATCCCAGGGTTCTGGGATCAAGCCCCACGTCTGGCTCCCTGCTCACAGAGAGCCTGCTTCTCCCTCTCCCTCTGCCTGCCACTCTGCCTACTTGTGCTCTCTATCTGTTGAATAAATAAATAAAATCTTAAAAAAAAAAATCACAGACTGAGCTTTCCCGAAGAAGAGGGAATTCTGCCTCAAGAATAGAAGTCCTGCCTGAGTTCCCAAGCCTGCAGCTGCCTTTCAGAACTTGGCCTCAAGATGTCAACACGAACTCTTACCTGAACTTCCAGCACCCCCTATGACTTTCAGACTTGCCAGCCCCCACGGTCAAGTGAGCCAATTTCTTAAATAAATCTCCCTCCCTCTGTCTCCCTCTCCTCCCTCCCCACATACCTTCTTGGTTCTGTTTCTCTCTCTGGAGAACCCAAAGGCAGCTGCTTGGAAAGTAGTTATTAATCCGAATCACATATCTGTAAATCATCCTGGGCCGCTGAAGCTTCCCTGGGATGGCTGCAAATGGCAGGTGACATCCTTGGCACTGTCCTTCCCAGGAGAGAGGAGAGAAAAGACTTGTCTGGAAGGGCGTGGGGCCAGGCAGCCGCAGCATCCTCAGCGAGGGATGCACGGACCTCTGTTGAAAATCAACAGCCGTACTCTGTCCCTGTCCTTCCTGCCCCCGTCCCTCAGGGCCACCCAAGGTTGTTTGGCCAGGCCAGGATGCAGAGTGCCTGCCGCTCAGGGTCAGGTCGTGTGCCTCCCTGTCGGCAGGAGGGGCAGGTGGATGGGACTCCCATGAGTCCACCTGCAAGGTGCCCTCCCTTTCCGGGGCAGTCCTGTGGTCTATGAGGGAGCCCTCTGACCCCAATACTGACCCCATCATTTGACGTATGGAGGTCCTGAGGCTTTTCCTTTCTGAGTCCCAAGTTTAAGGGCAGATAGGTCTTAGCTTTTCTTTTCTCCACCGCGTCCTACGGTGGAGGGATCAACCAAGAAGGTCTACAGAGGTTCTTGCTGTGCATGTGGAGACAGTAATGGTCCCTCCGGACACAGGAAGAGACACGTTCCCCAGTCTCCTCTCAATGGTTGAGGTCAGGAAGCTGAGTGTGGGACAGCGGGTAGTAAGTGGAAGGGACCCTCCCCTCTTGCCCTTCTCCCGTGGCCGGTGGTGGGCCACTGGCCCTGTGGGATGAAGGGCACCCCTGGGCCACGGCAGGGCAGCCTTGGGGAGCAGAGCCCCCAGGCCTCAGTCACCACCGGCCTCGACTCTTGAGAGACAAATGCATCTCCAGCGAAACCCTTCTACGTTCTGGAGCACTCTTCTTGGGAACCCACCTGAGTCAGCACGGCTCACGTCCTAGGTACCTGCTCGCACCTCAGGAGGGACTCTGTGGGCCAGCTGGGGCTGCCGTGGGATCTGGAGCAACAGACTTCTGCAGGGGGAGGGTGATGGTGCGCGAAGAGCCGTGTCAGGAATGGTGGGTTGAGGGGGTGCCTTCCCCAGGGGTCCCACACACCTACAACCCATCTCTGCTTCTCCCCTTGGTGGCCGAAGACGCAGCTAAACGGGCATCGGAGGCTCTGCCTTCCTGGGAGGAGAGAGGAAGCTGGGGCTGTCCTGGGTCCCCACAGGGGGATCCCTTGTGATTCTTTCCTCTCTGTCCTGTTGGGCTCCTCGCGGGCAGCCCGGTTCAAGAGGAAGCGTCTGAGTGTGTGTGTTTGTGCACACTCTCTGCCTGAGAGAATCTAATTCAGCCAGAGAACGGATCAGTTGAGTGGGCATACCAACAGTCAGACCTTTCTGCAGTCTGCGGCCCCTTGCTAGTCAGTCAAATGGTGTTGGTTTAGGTAAACGGAGCGGGGATGGCAATTGGGATGGGGGTCCTGGGGCCGGGAGGGACAGGAGGAGAGACTGGCCACGCGAAAGACACTCGTGGTTGGCTCTCCTCACGGCCGAGCAGCGGTAAGCGCCTCGTGGAATTACTATATACAGGGAATGAATTTTAAAAATTCATGCTTCCCCATGTTCTTCTCTTCATCACATGGTTCTTTAAAAATATCATCCTCAAAAGGCAATCTTAAATATTTAATAGGATCATTCTTAATTAAAATCTAATAAAAGGTGGGGGTTGGCTTCCACATAAAATACATGCAGACAACCCAAGGGGGGACACTCCCGGGGGAGTCCACGCTACTCCCAGGGGAGTCCTCCTGTTTGAGTTCTCTGCGGGTACTGCCCCTGCTCCTGTCCCAGGAGTCCAAGACACCTGCTATTTCCCTTCACCTGGGAGGTCTACACCCAACTCTAAGGATGGGGATCCAACTCCTGGCGTCCCACAGTTTTTATTCCATGTCCCCTGTGAGCAGCTAATGAGATCACATTTTACCAGATGGTTTGGTTAGGACAAGAGGCGAAAACAGTTGTTGTCTGAGGTTTTATTGTGCCGAGCCCCGTGCTGGCCCAGCGCCTAGCCAGCCAAGCAGAGACTCTGCAGGTGCGTCCTGTGGGGCAAGCCTGGGGGACGAGCATGCTGCCCAACTCCTGGTCATTTCCAAAGGTGAGGACTCATTTACACCTGAATATCTTCTATGCATCTCTGGGCAAGATTGCTTTTGCCCTGGAGAAAATCCTTCTTGTAGCAGTGTTCTTCTGAGACAGAATCTGCATTTGAGGGTAGAGAAAGCACCATTTAAGGAACATTCCATGATGTCTTGTCCAGTGGGTGAAACGCATTCCTGTGTTGGTGGTGGAGTGTTTCTGCTAGTTTCATTGCTTTTAAATTGTTAAAAGCATTGAAATGACTGGTAGCTCAGATGCTTTAAACCAGTTCCTCTCAGGGCCCGGGAGAGCCCTTGCGGTCCAAAAAATGGAATAGAGGCAAATTAAATGATAATATTACACCTGCTCCGATCTGTAATTTAGACTCTCGTAACGAAAAGACAATGAATGGCTTTGCCTTTCTGCTGTGTGGGAAGGTTTCATCACAGCTGTTCGGGTTACACATAAAAAGCCGTAAGCCCCCCACCATCACCACCAGCAGAGCGCTTCCTCCGTCCCCCCTTCCACAGGGCTGCTGTGGGTGGACACAGAATGCATTTTCCAAGCCGGCAGCCCCCGTTCTCCTCGGCAAGTTGGAAGGGCTCCCGGCTCCCTTTAAGAGGCTCTCTCCACGGTTCAGGGTGATGATGCTTTATGCCCACTGGGGTCTGGCCTGCACGGCAAGCTCCCCCTGTCACGTCTGTGTCCTTGCAGAGTGCACAGGCCAACGTGACTTCCCATAAATAAGCTGGTCCAGAAGCTTCGCTGTCACCCCACTGGCCCACGTTTGCTCACATTGTTCCGCCTGGCTGCAGGGAGGCTGGGAAGTGAGGTCTTCCACAGGGTGTCCTGGGTGCAGCCCAGGTGTTCTGGAAGGCTCTAAAAGGAAGAGAAGCTTCTGGGGGCAAAGAGTGGCATCTGCCACAGCGACTGAGGCACTGGTCCCGTGTGAGGGGACACCTGCGCCTCGTGGTCACTCCCCAGCCCTGAGCTTTCCCTGGACCACGGGGCCGGAGTCAGGAAGTGTGACAGAGAGCTCTTCCCTCTCAGTCTGGGGTGCGAGGGAGAGGTCCCCACGACAGGCTGTCCCCGGGCGCCCTGGCCACCCCACCTGCGCCTCAGGCACCGGGACTTCCCCCCACCTGGCTTTCCACACACCTACCTGCACATTCCCGAGGACGTGGAAGGAGTGAAGGGCCAGGATGAACGCCTGGCTGCCCAGCTTGGGGCAAGGCTGGTCAGTCTCAGGGGCTGCCCGACCACAGACTAGGGGCTTAAACAACACAAACGCACGGTCTCTCAGCCGGGACTCACCACGGGCCCAGATGCAGGTGTGGCCACGTCCGGCTCCCTGCCGGCGCCAAGGAAGGATGTGTTCTCGGCCTCTCCCCTCCGAGTCTGGTGGTCCCTGGGCAGAACTGCCGTCCATCCACAGCATCCCCTGCCCCCACCTGCACCTGTCAGCGTCCGCACCCCCCTTTTCATGAGGACACCAGTCCCACTGGATTAGGGCCACCCTGCTCCTATGTGACCTCGTCTTAACCTCACTAGTCACATCTGCAGTGGCCCCGTTTCCAAATAGGGTCACCTTCAGAGGTGCTGGGGGTTACGACTTCAATGTATCCTTCTGGGGGGACACAATTCAGTCCATAAGAAAGGTTCTTTCCAAGTTGAGGGGAGGTGGGAAGAGGCGAGCAGGAGGAGAATCCACGGGGGGTTAACTGTGCTGCAAGGCTTTATCCCTTCAGAGTGGGGACAATGTGTGACGTCTTATCCTTCTTCTTATTTTTCATCTGTGTCAGTGAGGCCAAGAGTAGAAGAGACACAAACCCACAACGACGGAACAGAAGAGGATATGGCCATGGAGGTGGGTACCCGAGAGCCAGTGGGGGAGTGCAGACACTCAGACCAGCGCTCAGCCTGGGCGGGGCCGGGTGGGGGGTGCCTGGAGGAGAGACAACCCTGTGCTGGTTCGGGGGGGGGGGGTCAGGTACCATGGAGGCAAATGAGTGATGGGTACATGTGGAAGGTAAGTTCGGGCAGAAAGGCAGCCATCAACATCAGGAAGAGTAAAAAGATGCCCAAGAAAATAAACATCTTCCCACGTAAGGGGGTAGCTACGAACAGTATTTACAAACCATACTGTTGTAAGCTCTCAATGTTAGTTTAAGAAACATGATGATTGAAGGAAGGGGCAGAGAACCAGTGTGGGGGAGTCAAACCATCGATCTCCGGAGGAACCAACCAGGCAGCTCTTCGAGGTATTTATGTACACGAGAAAGGCTCTAGAAACAAGAGCTGGGAGAGGTGAATGGCTGCCCCACCCCGGTGCAGGGATACCAAGTGCTGGGGAGTGGGGGCAGGGCTGCTATTCTGTATCATAAATCGGCCGCACCGTGTCACTTTTAAAACCTAAAGGAGAGCTGGGGCGCCTGGGTGGCTCAGTTGGTTGGGCGACTGCCTTTGGCTCCGGCCATGATCCTGGAGTCCCGGGATCGAGTCCCGCATCGGGCTCCCTGCTCGGTGGGGAGTCTTCTTCTCCCTCCGACCCTCCTCCCTCTCATGCTCTCTGTCTCTCATTCTCTCTCTTGCAAAATAAATAAAAAATCTTAAAAAAAAAAAAAACGTAAAGGAGAGCTAACATCCTTGAACGCTTTGGCATCTGTAAAAAGATGTGTGGGTCAGACCGCCGTGCCGCGGAGGGTAGCTCAGCGCGCGAGCCCTGAGGACGCGGACGCGGAGGGCCGGAGCAGGTTCCCCCCTCGCGGGAGCACCGTCGGGCCTGATGCGCTGCTGGCGGCCGGGGGTGGGGACCTGTGCCTCCAGATGCCAGCAGTGCGCCCCAGGTGGGACAGTCAGGTGCTGCGGCCCAAGGCGCCCACGCCCGACACCCGGGCTGGATGCCCGGCTCAGCCGGCGGCGTGATCCCGGTGGGGACTGTGTGGAGACCGCACGTGGGGAGGGAGACAGGGTCGTTGGCCTGGCGGGGCTGGAAGGGGTCATGTTCGGGCTGGGGAGATGCCCTGAAAACACACCCCGAGATCGTCTTTCCCCTCTTCTGCGTCTCAGCTCTGGTCTTGATTCGGCCACACGCCTTGGGGGCTCTGGGCCTGGAGGGGCTGCCCACACAGCCGTGCCTCTGGCCTGGAACCCACTCTGGACCTTTCATGACAAACGTCTGGAGCACCGGTCTCTCTGGTACCCAGCGAAGCCTGCAGCAAGGGACACAGGGGACAGCAGGGCCTGCCTGAGGTGATGGGGCTTGCAGAGACCTCGGGCTGCCCTCTGTGGCCTGGGGGGCCTGGGGGCCGCCTTCGGGGACCCTTGTTCCTTCTGTCAGAGAGGCCTTTCTGTTCTCAGCAGCTTCTATGCCCCCCAAACAGCTCAGAGCCACCCTTCCGAGTGGGGCTGGGCCGGGCTCCATCAGGCTCTCCAGCCCACGGGTCTGTCCTTATCCATGAAGGACAAAGCTGTGAAGTGACACACCAGCCTCTTGCCTGGAGGGGCCGAGCAGTGTCCTCATGCCCCTCAGGCGCTGACGGACGCCCCACCCCCACCCCGGCGGGTTTGCATGTGGAAAGAATTCCCAGGCTTTTCTCTGTGATTTTCCCCTTACTAATAGGACTTCCAGCAGTTTGCCCCCATGAATGAGGGGAAAAAAAGTGTGTTTTTCTTCATTAATGTGCCTGCTACCAAAGCAACTCATTTGAAAATTCATTTTGGCTGCAGCCGCAGTGTCTGTTACCATTCTGCCTGGGCCCCGGGGGCAGTGGTGCTTACTTGCCGGCTTCCGAGGGTCCTGCTCCAGCATCTTCGCTCCCTTCCCAGGTTTGGACAGCGGGCTGGGGCAGCTGGGAGTGAACGCAGCCCCGTTTCCCCACCAGGTCAGACAGACGGGTTTGGCCGCCAGAGCCCCGAAGGCAGGTGTGTGCACCTGGCCGCCCCTTCCTCTCGTGCCTGAGCCCTGCAGTGCCCACTGCGTGGAGCCCTCTGGGTCAAGCCCTCAGTGCGGGGCGTAGCAAGGACCCGTTTTCACCTGGAACACTGCAGGGTGAGGGCTGTCTTCGCAGGGGTCCCTGGAAATCCGCTGCAAGAGACGCAGTTTATGAAATGGGTGTGAGCGGCGGCTTGAACAAAAGGGGGGGTCTGGGTGTCCTGCCTCATGAATTTGACCTTCTACCTTTCCCAAACCGATTATTTTCAGCAATCGGGAGAACAAGCCCCGAGTCCCAGTTCCCCATAACCTCACTGAATAAACTGCCTAAAACTCTGTCGGGTTTGTCTGCTTAAGAAAGAGAATAGATTGGGTGCCTGGGTGGCTCAGATGGTTAAGCGACTGCCTTCGGCTCAGGTCATGATCCCAGGGTCCTGAATCGAGTCCCGCATCGGGCTCCCTGCTCCGCAGGAAGCCTGCTTCTCCCTCTGCCTCTCTCTCTCTCTCTGACTCTCATGAATAAATAAATAAAACATTTAAAATATATATAAAAAAAAAAAAAAGAAAGAGAATAGATTATCTACAACAAAATTCCCACTGGCGTTCGCCTCGGGAGAAACACTTCCCGCCCCAGCGGGTGTCTGAGGAGGGCGCGGGCTGCGGAGGACGCAGGTGCCGCGGCGGCCACCAGGGGGCGCGGGCGCCACTTGCAGAACGTGACAAAGCGCCCGGGAAGGCCGACCCGCACACAAAGGGCCTCAGTCCATCCCGGCTGCAGCGGGGACCGGTGCCCCGCACCGCCGGGGAGCCTGTGTCCGTGGCAGGAGTGGGCCCGGGTCACAGCGGCTCGTTCCAGAAGGGCGGGCGACGGCAGAGACGCAGAGCCCGCGGACCCCAGCGGCCCAGTCCTCAAGCGCAGCCGCGGGGTCGGGTTCCAGGAAAGCCTCCGAGCGCAGGGCACACTGGCCGCAAGCCCACAACTGGGGGAAACGTCTGGACCGTGGGAATGGGTTAGAACCAGGGTGGGGTGCTTCCCTGGGGAGGGGGTCCCCATGGCAGTGAGAAGTGGTTTCCAGAAGGGGGACGTGGGATTGCCGGGGTGGGCCCCGAATTGTCCCAGATGGAGCAGGAAAGGCTCCCGTGGGGTGGATCTTTCTGGAACGCTGGGTCTGAGGAGTCTTTGGTCAAGCAGGCCACCCCCCTCCCCCGCCGCCCGGTGAGGCCCAGGCTTCGGCTTGGCAGCGACGCGTGAGTGAGGCCGGCGCCCCGCGCTCCAGTCTCTCTGACTTGGATGTCTGAGGACATTTTTGGAAAGGGGAGAGGAGATGCTACGGGCGTTTGGCGGGGAGTCCTGCTTCCTCATCTTGCGATGGGAACAATCCGTACCTCATCAGTTAGTAGGGTTAGCGAGACAGTCCGGACCAAGTGCTAGAACCTCACAGGAAGCCTCAGGGAAGGGCCGCCGGGCTGCTCCCCAGCACCTCGGGGCCACAGGGACAGCTGTAGGAGCGCCTGGGCGGCCCTGGGCTCGATACTGGCCCCCTGCACAGCTGCCCGGGGCCTGCCGGCTGAGGCTGTCATCACCGGTGCCTTCGGCAAGTGTATCTGTGGGCTCTAGAGTGCCGGGCGCTCCGCGGGGCCCCGGCTCCCAGTCCCACACCTTCCACTTCCTCCAGGACTTTTCCACTCTCTCGGGGATTGCTCATTACACAGCGGAGCATGCGGTGGAGCTCACACGGCCCAGCGCGTTGGCAATGAGGTCCTGTCCTTCAGAGCCCTGGGGAGAAAGGGCACCGGGAGGCCGATTAGGCGCCCCGTGCTGGTCGATTCCAGGCTCTTGGCCCAGATCGCATTTTTCTTTAGTCTGTTTCCACCATTTTGCCTTCAACAGAAAGCTTTCTCCAAGAGAAACATCCGATTGCTTGCTTCCTCTGCTCATGTGTTCATTGATTCAGCAAACATTCACTGATTTCTATGCTACAGATTGTATTCATATGGCCGAAGGGTCCATCGTGGTGATTCTTTAAAAACTAAGCACAGTCTCCTCCAAAGGACAACGGAAATGTTCACCTCCAGAGACAGGCAGTTTCACACAACTTTCAGATAATCTATTCTGGGTTATCTTTATTGTACTTGGCCTTTGTAAAAAGGATGCAGGAACCCAGAGAAAGCCCTGTGTAACTAGATACCCTTTATTGCTCCAACCCAGATACTGCAGAGTGAAGGGGCCCATTGCTAACAGGCGTGAACTGCACAGAAAAGACAAAGACCTGACTTTCCTGATACACAAATAGACCCTAGAGGTAAGAAAATAGCAACAATTAGAAAACAAAACCACCTTGCAGGAACTGATTGGAAAACTCACAGGAGAAGTACAAATAGTTGATAAATGCAGTAAAAGCCACCAGTCTTACTAGAGATCAGAGAGATGCCGGGTAAAAATGAGAAACCACTTCCACCTGTAGATTGGCAAACACGTGAGACTCTCAGCTGCGAGAATATGAGGAGGCACAGCAGAACCAAAGGGAACTTCACAGTACCTATCAAAAGGTTAGATATGTATACGCCAAACTTCCAGAAGTTTCAGTTTTAGTTCTGGCAGTAGACATACTCAGGCAAGGTCACAAGGACAAATGGACAAGTGTGTCTGCCTGACCGTGGGTCGTGATGGTGAAAAGTTGGAGATGACCTCATGTTCTCCAGGCGGCAAAACCCAAGTAGCTGAAAATCTGTTCTTCTTCTGTCTTTTTTTTAAAGATATTATTTATTTATTTATTTATTTACTTACTTACTTACTTATTTACTTATTTATTTTAGAGAGAGTGTGCAGAGCTCCAGGTCAAGTCTTCTCCAGAAAATATTTGCAAATTATATATCTGATAAGGGGGTAATACTCAGAATATATAATGAACTTCTACAGTTCAACAACAAAAATTAACCCAATTAAAGAATGGGCAAAGGAATCAAGTACACATTTCTCCAAAGATGGTATATAAACGGGTAAGAAGCATATGAGAGATGTTTAACATCACTAAAATCAGAGAAATGCAAATCAAAACCACAGTGAGATATCTTCACATCTACTTAGGATGGCTTCCATCAAAAAAAAAAAAAACCCAGAAAATAATAAGTATTGGCAAGGATATGAGAAGTTGGAACCCTTGTGCAGTGTTGGTAGGATGGTAACATGGTACAGCTGTGATGGAAAACAGTGTGAAGGTGTCTCAAAAAAATAAAAAATAGTGATGATGGTGATGATCCAGCAATCCCACCTCTGGGTATACACCCAAAAGAAATGAAAGCGTGGTCTCAATGAAATATTTACGTATCACGCCCACAGCAGCATTATTCTCAATAGCCAAGACTTGGAAGCAACCCAAATGTCCATTGATGGATGAATGGATACACAAAACGTGGTCTGTACAAACAATAAAATGCCATTCCTCCTTAAAAAGGAAGGAAATCCTGACACCTGCTATGACCTGGATGAACCTTGAGGACATTACGCTGAGTGAAACAAGCCAGTCACAAAAGGACAAGTACTGTGTGATCTCCCTTATATGAGGACCCTAGAGGAATCAGATTTAAGAGACAAAGTAGGATGGTGGGTGCCAGGGTCTGGGGGAGGGGGATGAGAGTTAGTGTTTAATTGGGACAGAGTTACAGTTGGGAAGATGGAAAAGTTCTGGAAATGGACAGTGGTAATGACTGTGCATTTTTCTATCACATTACTATATGTATTATTCTTACTATTTGTGGGTATCAGAAAAGATCTGGAAATATACACACCGCATCGTATTTACTCCTGAAAGTAAAAGTTGGAGAGAATTCTAAATTCTACTTATTCATTTCTATACTATTTGACACTTCCAGAGGGAAATGAAATTACTAGTACAGTTTTTTAAACCAGAAAAATAAGTTTTAATATTTACATAGTTTAGATGGGTAGTTAGGGAGAGAGATGATAAGCTGGTTAGCTAACTAGTTAAATGCTTGCTTATGAATGCTGAAACTCAGTCCACTTCTCTATCTTAAGAACGATTATTATTTTTACTTCTCCAGGTAAAATTTGTCATTTTTACTTTTGTGCATTTATGCTTCAGGATTGTAATCCTGGAAATCAGAAGTAAGGTCCTGTAAAGTAGGCTATAAATTTCTCTTGGTGGACTCCTCTGTAGAGTGCCATAGTAGCAACCCAAAGCAGAGTAGAGCAAATAAAAGGAGTAAAGACATCATGATGATGGTGACAATGACGATGGTGATGGTGATGATGGTAGTGATGGTGGTGATGATGATGGTGATGATGATGATGGTGATGGTGATGATGGTGATGGTGGTGGTGATGATGGTGATGATGATGGTGATGATGGTAGTGATGGTGGTGGTGATGATGGTGATGGTGATGATGGTGATGATGGTGATGATGATGATGATGGTGATGGTGATGATGATGGTGATGGTGGTGGTGATGATGGTGGTGGTGGTGATGATGGTGATGATGATAATGTGATGATGGTGATGATGATGATGGTGATGATGACGAAGGTGATGATGGTGATGATGGTGATGATGGTGGTGATGATGGTGATGATGATGATGATGATGGTGTGATGATGATGGTGATGATAGTGATGATGATGGTGGTGGTGATGATGATGATAATGATGATGGTGATGATGATGGTGGTGATGGTGATGATGGTAGTGATGGTGGTGATGATGATGGTGGTAATGATGATGATGGTGATAATGATGATGGTGATGATGATGGTGGTGATGGTGATGATGCTTAACATTTATTGAGCTCATATGCTTGCTAGGCTATCACAACCCCATGAGATAGGTACTGTTATTGTGCCCATTTTACAGATAAGGAGAATGGGACACCAAAAAGTCATCAGCCAAGCACATGTAGCTAGGAAGGGGTGAAGCCCTGGACTTGAGCCTGGTTTGGGAACCAATGTCCTCGGTCTGCATTTCCTCATCTTCACTACAGGAGAGACCAGAAGTCACCTGGGCATAGCAGAGCAGAGCTGATGGGATAGGGATACCTTCAGGAAGAGGGAGCAGACCTCATGGGTCTGTACCAAGGGATGGGCTCAGGCTCATAGCACCAGGAAGCTCCAGGAGGGTGGTGGGAAGGGCATGATCCTCCCTATAATCACAGGTTTCTGCCCTCAGTGAGGTCAGAGCTTCAGCTCTGGGGTGGGGGACATGGCTGGGGAGAAGGGCAGGGCTCTGCTCCAGGAGGGCATGGGCTGCTTACAGGGAGGACCGGTGATGTGAATTGGATCACACAGTGTTCACGATGGGAGCACAAACATAGCCCACACCCCACCTTTTTTTTACAACAAGGTGCCCCAGGGCAGGGAAAGGAGAGCAACAGGGAGTCCCAGGGACAGTGCAGCCCATGCATGTTTGGTCACATTGGCAGTTGGGGGTCACCAGGAGCCGTGCCCAGTCCAGAGGTCAGCACTGGGGCTCACCAGTGGGAGGAACAGCTTGGGCACCTGGAGCTGCTTGGGCTGGACAGAGGAGCTGGGAGTGGCCAGAGGGGAGGACATGAGGCTGCCATGGCCACGGGCTTGGACACAGCGTGTTCGGTGTCCTCCTGGGCGTTCAGCTCCTCACCCGTGAAGTGGAGACGGGGAAGAGGCATGATTGTTAAGGCCTTTCCCAGCTCTAATGTGTTGCATTCCCAGTAATAGAAGAGAATTCCAGCCAGGTACTTATTTCCACAGCCCAGCATCTTTGGGCTCCCTGGGGAGGGGAAGAAGCAGCTGTAGGACAGAGGGCCTGGCTGCCAACCCTGGGTTGAGCCTGGGGTGAGGTCCCCCAGGGGAGGGTGCCTGTGCCTGGGCTCTCACAATTTTGTTTGTTTTCTGGAGTCAGTTGCCTTGGGGGACAGCTGCAGAGAGAAGACTGACTGATCTCAGCAGGAGAATTTGACACAGGGAGTAGAAATTCTACCTGGTTAGTGCTAACTTTAATCTGAGCCAGTTATGTTTACACAGACGAGCAAACTTCCTTGTTGACTAAGAGAGCCTTTCAGGGTTTGGCTTCCAGGCCCTGGCTCTTAGTTTCCCACTTGATTTGCAGTTTCTCTATCCATTTCTCCCTTGCACCGCCTGGAAAATGAAGTGGTTCCACCTAAGAGGGTTTTCCAAATGACAGAAATCTGGAAAAATGAATTCTACAGTAAATATTCACTGTCATTTCCAACTATCTATAACACAGTATGAATATCCTACCTCAGGATGGCATGGGGAGTTTGGGTTAGATTTCAATGTTCTTGTACTAGGGAAAAAAGGAGTTTGGGCAAAGCTCTAGAAACTCCCAAAAGTCTGGATGAAGTGGGTGAGTCAGCAGATGAGCAGGTGTTCTGTGCTTCTGGAAAAGTAAACATTGTCATAGGAAACAAAAAGCCGACAGAGATGTCGTGTCTGCCGGATCTGGAGGCCAGACTCTAGGCCAAGGTGTCACGGGACCAGAGTCCCTCAGAAGGCACGAGGTTGGGGCGGTCTGCAGCCTGGGGCGTTCCTTGGCACTGTAGCCCCTGGCCTCATGCCGGGGCCTCCCCTGTGTCTTCCCATCCTCTTCTCTTTGCTGCCCTGCATCCACGTTTCCCCTCTTGACAAGGACACCAGCCCTGCTGGATCAGGGCCACCTAGTGATGGCGTCTTCCCCTGGTTCAAGGACTGTAATGACCCTCTTTCCAAACAAGGTCACATCCTGAGGTGTTGGGGTTGGGCTTCCACTTATCCTGGGGTGGGGAGCACAGGTTTGCCCATAACGCACAGGGTAAAGACCAGGCAGTTCCCCGGAGAAACGGTTCCATGCAGGACTGGGAAAGGAAGCTCTCCCCGACTTGCCTTTGCTCTGACCTTGAGGGGAGCCAGGGTGCTCAGACAGCAGACAAGTCGTTTTGTTCTTGATGGTTTTAAATGACCAACTGTACAATGGCAAATTTCTGTATGTGGATCTTAGGAAACACAACAATTTCATTTATGAGAAACCTTCCAATGGGGCTTTTCTGTGTGCCCAGATTTCTTAAAGGACTCGTTGCTAATCCTATAATGTGAAATAAAGTGCAGACTCTCCCTCCTTTCGGATGTGAAACTTTGAAATGATCTTTCCATGACTTGTTGGCATGTTGGCCTTTTTCCAGATGGCTTGGCCAGCTAGTGGGGGTCCGAGGGAGACGTGGATATTGAGGTGTGGTGGGGCGGGAGAAGGCAAGTCCCAGAGCTGGCCGGGCAGGCCGCTCCTGTGGAGGCCTACGGATTCCAGCAGCGTGTGTGAGCGCAGGCTCACACCCCTCCCCAGGGCTGGCCGCAGGAACGAGGACTCGGGAGGCGGCTCGTGAGGGGCACAGCTGCCCTCCTCAGCCCGTGATCCGGCTCCGAGCTCAGCCTGCACCTGCCCTGCCCTCCTTGGGTCTTTGTAACTGAGGTGATTGACAGGAAGCTAGGGGACAGGGTGAAGCTGTGGGCCCCGAGCGGGAGAGAACGAGGATGGGTACGAAGGCGGGCGGAAGGCCAACGAGGCACAAGGTGAAGGACGGCCACAGACCTCCCGGGTGCAAAGCACACAGCACTGTGCCTGGAACAGGCGGGTGCTAAGGGTGTCGTGTGGGGTGGCGGCCGCGGGCTCTCATGACATTCAGAGCCAGCGGCCGGTGTCACCCCGGGTAGGATCCCGACAGCCCCGCCGGCCTCGGCTGGTGGGGGCTGGAGGCAGGAGGTGTGGATGGCCCAGTGCAGCCCAGCCCCACACCTGGGAAAACTCGTCCACGGCGCCATGGCCCTCGCTGACAGTGTGCACAGGGCGACAGGACGACCCAGGGCAGTCAGAACCTCGTTGGGGGCGGCGGTAAGAACAGCCAACCGTGTCTCACTGGTGAAAAGCCTGCACGAAAATGTGACCGCTTCACGTCGAAGCTCCACCAATGAGAGGTCCTAACCACCCGATTTAGGTTCTCGTTCGCCGACTGGAGCTCACGGGGGAAGGGCCGCAGCTGTGCTGGTGGACGGTTGGGGAGCAGCGCCCAGGAGCAGTGCCGTGGCGGCTGACAGACGCCAGAGCCAACGGATCCACCTATTCAACACTCTTCCGACAAGTGTTCACAGGTGACAGCCAGACCCGAGGCGCTGGGCAGGGCGGCTCACAGCAGGGGAGGACGAGGGCAGCAGTCACGGCTCAGGTGGTCATGCGGACAGGGCCCTGCGGCCTGGGGAGCTTCGGGGAGATGAATGTGAGGGATGCTGGCTGGGGTCTGAGCGGCACAACTGTGACGGGGAAGTAACTTCAGTGGACCGAGCTGCGTGTCTTCCTCGTCTTCTGAACCTGAGAACGTGCATCCCTAGGAACAACAAAACTGTAGAGCACGAGTCAAACAGGTGCCAAAACACCAAAATCCAGCATCCAAGGAACGGAAAGAGTAATGAAACCCACGTGTCGTGAGGGGCCATGGTTTTGTCTTCAAAATCACGTCTGGGCTGGCCATGCCCCCGTGCTCCCCAGCCCACCTGACCCCAGCACTCGGCGGCTTCTATAAATGCCTGGGTGAGAAACTCCTCGGGTGTCAATCTTACGAAGAAAATCCACAGAGCACTGACCAAGTTCGGGTGTCAGGATTGGATAGATTTCATCCATCTGTCTCTGCCTATTTTGGCTGCATTCAGGGATCAATAAGAAAACCCTCCTGCGTTGGGGCGCCTGGGTGGCTCAGTTGTTGAGCGTCTGCCTTTGGCTCAGGTCATGATCCCAGGGTCCTGGGATTGAGCCTCACGTCAGGCTCCCTGCTCAGCGGAGAGCCTGCTTCTCCCTCTCCCTCTGCCTGCCGCCCTGCCTACTTATGATCTCTCTCTCGGTCAAATAAATGAATAAAATCTTAAAAAAAAAAATAAATCCCTCGTGTGGCTAATTTATTGCTTATCATCAGCCCACCTCCTGTTCAAAAGCAGGCCTGATGGGAGATTAGTGGCGAGTGGGCCAGAACCTTATTGCATAGTATGTACTGAAGCAGAATTTTAATATCTTTATTAATCTTTCACAATATAATGCTTTTCAGAGATCCCAACTTTGCCAGCTACATTATTACAGAGAAAGCGGAAATTCAGAGAGTTGTTAGCAAAAGGTCTGTTTTAACACATGAAATAGAAAGGTTTATTTATTTTTAAAAATTATTTTATCTTAGAGAGCGGGGGAGAGAGAATCTCAAGCAGGCTCCACGCTCAATGCAGAGCCCGACGTGGGGCTTGATCCCACGACCCTGAGACCCTGACCCGAGCTGCCCAGGCGTCCCAGGCAAGGCAGGTCTAGATTCCCGTTGGCTCCCTTCCCTCACTGTTGTACCAACGTGAAGGGATTGCCTGTAGCAAGGGTGGGACGGCGCCAGGGCACCGAGTGACGAGCATCCTGGGTCAGTCTTTGACCTCCAGAAACTCTTCGGCTGAGGCTGGAGGGGACTCAAAACCAGCCGAGTCCCTGCGCTCAGACTCGCCCGTGCAGCTGACCGAGGGGGCAAGAAGGAATCTGTGAACAGCGAGCCTCGCCCATAACCAAACGGGATGGCGGATTCCTCGCCCACCCACCCACCAACCGTCCCGGAAGCGCCGTGCTCCCAGACTGTCAAACCCGGACTTGGACGGTTTGGCGCGGGTGTTGCTGGAGACACGTGGACCCCCCCCTTGGGCGGGATTTCGAGTCTCTGTGGTGAGGGAAATGTCTGCTGGTGGTCACTTTTCCTGGGCTCTATTTGCAGGCAGACTCCTATCTCGGATGGGGAGAAGCGGCCCTTCACCCCTAGACGGAGCACAGCTCTCCTGGGCCAGGGCAGAGCCAGGCCCGGGCAGATGCCCCCCCTGCCAGAGTTGGGGGGTGCAATGTCTGCTGCCAGTCACCTCCCACCGGAAGGAAAAACACACTCGAATAGTGCTTCCCCAAGAGTACTTATATAAACATTTAGTCAAGTTTGAAAAGCTGTAAGGTATTTTCCCATTCCAAATTCTAACATCCCACACAAAGCCCCCTCCACCCCTTTAAAGAAAATCTCATAAACACAATAATTGGTTTTGAACCTTTAATAAAAGTAAAAAATGAATGCAAAAAGAACACAGTGCTGAAAACTTAGTATGAATGTGAATCTCACTAGATGTTTGTATCCGGTATAGTGCAAATTTTGTTCATAATATCTTACATTTTTACAAACGCAAATCACTTTGGTTCATATACTTGCTATAAAGTATTGGCAAAAAAATTCTTCAGATTCACATTTTTTGGCTACATTATTTCTAACAGATATAGTTTTACTTCCAGTTTCAGAGAAAAAAATACTTACTGTTTGTACATGATCAAGTATATTTTAAAGATTCAATTACTTCTTTCACCTAATAACTTCTGGTTTTTCATAAAATGCTGACCTCTTCCTTGAAAAATCTTTTCACGCAGCTGATCATCCATCTTCACTTTCAGAAAACACATAAGGGGTCAGTGTGAAGTTCGAAATGATCCCGTTTTCTTTTACACAAAATTCCTCTAAAACAGATCAGCTACACAGTCACCTACAATTTACTCCAAGGTATTTTTCTCAGAACAAAACCAAATAACTGCAACGAGATCACCGCGCGAGCGGAACCGAGGGCGCATGTCTGTAGCCGCAGCCACCAGGCCCTCCGACCCCCGTCCTGCCCATCGCCCGTTTCTAGTCAAAAGGAGTCTCGTAATGAAGTCACTTTCACAGAATTTAAAACAAAAACATTTAAATTGCAAAGTACAAAAAGGTAAATTTGTAAGTAAAAATGACAAGTCTACTAAACCCACACAACTGGAGTATTTCAAAGGACCAGGGCTCAGTGGAGGGCACAACAGAGTAACTTCATAACTGAAAGAAATTATTGCTGAATTCTGCCTCCATGCAGCACTGAAATGAATGGAGAACCCTCTTTAACCTCTCACACGTTAAAAAAAAATAAATATTTAAGAGAATACAAGGCTCAGATTGGTTTTCATATACATTGCACTTGACGTTTGAGACCCAATCCTTGCAAAGTGGGTCTAGGATGGTCTATGCCATTCAGTGAATACATTGTGCTCACCAATATCTTTGAGTATTTAGAGACACCCAATGTTCCATGTGGCGGCGTGTGCACGCGTCGTTTACAAGGCAATCACAGATTGCAGATTCCATAGGGCTGTGGGAGAATCGCCACGTCTGTTCTGGAGGATGGAGGAAACCACACAGGACTCTGGCTCACTAGGACTGAGATACACGGCAGACGGGACGCCCTCAGAGGATCACGGATTTTGGATGAAACTTCTCAAGTATCGAGGTGGGAATTCCAGAACGTCACAGTGTGGCCTACGGCCTTCACTGCCCTCTGTGCTTGGTAAGATTGTCTGCACAAAACTCCGCGGGAGGAAGGAGAGCACGGCTGTGCGCTGTGGTACACACGTGTCGCACGTGAGCGTGAAGCGTCTCAGCACCGCGGCCGCACACGAGCGGCCTCCCTGCGCTCACCGCCACTTCTCTTTTTACACAGCCCTATTTTTAAAAAATCTTTTGGATAAATATTATTCCTATTTTTCCACACTTCACCTTTGTTAAGCACCATCAAGCTATCCCCCGTGGGCACCGACACAAAAGCAACAGCTGGTAATCAGGCTTTAGTTCAAGGCTATGAAATACGGCAACTTGCTTTTAATAACGTAAATGAGATCGAATACTCGGGAAGCCGTGCCTGCCGGCACTCCCGCACCCGCCTGGGGTCACGTCTCCAGAGCGGACACGGGCATGGACGCGGCAAGCAAGGTACCATTTCGAGAGAAGCAGTTCTTCCCCACTCGCTATTCTAAGACAGGTGAGTTATTTTTCCGGGAGTCACTGGTACAGTCAGCCCAATCTAAATGGATCACTGAGAAAAAAGATAATCTTTGTCACAATCCAACGTCACAGACTTTCTTCCCAAATCTTGGCTCTTCTCCGGTGGGTTAGAAGACTCAGTCGCTATGTGGCTTTTCAGGAACCCCCTACACGGAAGAGAGCGAGAACATTAGCCCCGCACGTGTGTGCAGAGAAACTCCTCTGACAGAGGGGACGGTGGGGACAGGAAGTTTGGGAGCCCCGGGCACAGAAGACAGACCCCCGCCCGTGACGACCTCACCGCCCTCGGCTGGGAGCCACGAAGCTGCTGCGCGAGTGCAGACAGGGCTAAACCCGCCCCTGAAGGGAGGGCGCAGGGGTGCGGGCAGTGGCACGGGGAGGCTCGCGCACTGCGGTCTAGAAAGCACGCTCTTCTGGGCACCATCAGTCTGCTCCTAAGGACCTTCACGACAGCGGGCAGTCTGCTGAGACACGCCTGGCTTGGGACGCAGAGGGACGCCTGTGCCCGTGCTTCCTGGTCTGAGCCTCACGACACCGCCTGCAGGTGCCCGCGTGCCCCCGCTCTCGGGTGCTCCCCGCTTTCGGGTGCTGCCCGCTCTCCGGTGTTCCCCACTCTAGGGTGCTCCCCGCTCTCGGGTGCTGCCCGCTCTAGGGTGCTCCCCGCTCTCGGGTGCTGCCCGCTCTCAGGTGCTGCGCGGCAATTCCCAGCACAGGGCTGAGGTCTCACTGAGGGAGGAGCAGCTCCAATGACCAAGGGCCTCTGTTGAGGTCACAAGGCCACTGAAGGGCACGGGAGGACCTCTGGCGAATGTTTTCTTCCCCGAACCCATGTGGCCCACCGGCCTCCCCCACCTAGGCACCCGTCCTGTAGGACTTCGGACGAACGCCACCAGTCAGCGACAGAAGCCCGAGACTGTCCTGTGTCTGATGTGGGGGAAGCGCAGTGAGGAAGCTGCCAGGAGTTTTCGGGCGCTAATTCCTACCCAGGGAAACACAGACGTAAGATCTGGTCATCTGGAAGCACGATGAGCTGCTGGCTACAAACATGGGAAAGGTCCTAAACAAAGGTCGCCTAGAGAAACCCGGGGGCAGACCCACTGCACGTGGGACGCAGAGAAGGTGGGTTTGCCACCCACGGTGCCCGGGAGACTATGGCCAGGTCTGGTGTTAGCGCAGGGACACAAGTGACCACCGACAAGAGCGATCGCTCAGCCTGGGTCGGACGGGACACCGGGTGCGCTGCCTGACAGCAGCATGTCCCGGGGCAGGAGGGGACCCCCGCGACGCCAGGGCACCGCACAGACGCCGGCACGGTCCCCAGGAAGGGCTGCCGGCCGCCGCGTGCCAGCAGGGCGGGTGTCACACCCCGGGCACACTGGCCTCGCGTTCCCTCCCTCCGCACGTGCTCGGGTGAGCAGCTGACCTTCCTGGCCGCCCTCCCCACCGTCTTCACATCGGATGACAGCAGGTCCTACTTCAAACTGCTGCCGCAAAGACTGGACGAACCGACGCAGCCCTCAGAAAGGACACTGGCCTTGCTATAGTCCTCGGCGGCCGAGGGGCGGCCCTCACCCACGGGAAAGAGTCAGTTCTCCGCTGCCAGGAATCCTGCGGCCTGGGCCACCAGAAGCAGAGCCACACGTCCCCTGCCCTGGGGCAGCTTGACGCCTTAACGTTTTAAAAGACTCAAAGCTCTTCCATACAATCATGCTACAGGCTCATCATTTTCTCTTAAACATCGGGCAGGCAAACGACTACCACATGGAGGAAGTTACTTGAACCACTGAACGGAGCCCGCGTGCAGCTTTGGGACGTGGCTTCCCTGCTCCCTCATCCACACCCTCCACAGGCTCCAAGTTCCTACACAACACGTGCGTTTCTGATTATAAAAGTAATGTTTTCACTGTAACTTTTTTAATGAGGACTGGAAAAATCTAACGAGCTCTAAAAACCATGCACAGTTCTACTTCCCAAAAGTAGCTGCTTCTAACCCGTTCCAGAGCCCATCTCCCACCCCTCACTCACGAGGCCGGTCTCCTCACCAGAGACGCGAGTGCTGCCCGCCAAGTCAGACAGACCCGTGCTACAGAATGGGGATTAAACCTGGCTCCGCACTCTCAGGCGGCCCTAACTCCCCGAAGCCGCCGGAAGCCGCGCTCCACCACGGAGCTTCCCCCAGCACGAACACAGCTGCCCGCACAACTGAGGACGGTCTCACACACGCTCACCTGTCCCGAGCTCTCCACCCAGAGAATGGGGGCCTTGCCGTCTCCCTCCCCTGGAGCGGCCACTCGCTGTCGGCAGCTCCCGCCCCAGGCGACAGGATGGCCGGCAGTGCCCCTGGTCCAGGGGAAGGAAGCCCCCACTTCTGACCCTGCTAACTCTCCCTGCAGCTGGGGCCCAGGGGGAGGGAGCCGCATGCTCATGGATGGAAACAATGGCACGTGGGGTGGGCGCAGAGACTTGAGAAGCCCACTCATTCTCATGACCTGGGAGGGAAGGTGATTATCACGCCCCTCATTTCAAGGTACGGTAAGAACATCCTTATGTAAGTCCCCCTGCTCCTAAAGACTAAAAGGGAAGAGCAAGCACTGGTGGATGGACAGTGGACGGACGGTGGACAGATGGTGGACCTGCCCAGTTCTACTCGGAAAACCAGTCAGTGGGCTGGGCAGGAGGGAGTCAGCGCACACGTGTCCCGTGCAAGTCAATATAAGCGAGCCAAGTCCTCTGACCCTCATTGGAGCTGCGAGACACCGTATTTTCATCAAGTTCCCTTCTGGGCGCTGGCTCCTCGGCACTGGAAGGGGTGGAGGGAGGGGCGAGGAACTCTGGAACGAGCGGGACGGTGCTACACATTCCATCTTTCAGAACTTAGTTCTATCTCTGTGAACCAGCCACGCAGCCTTCAAATTCAACTCCCACAAGCATCAGCAGGCACAAATAGACGTCCTGTTCTATAAACAGCCTGAGGGACCAAGACAAGTTTTCTGAGAACGCCCCAGGGTTGATCTCTGAGGGCAGTGGCCCTCGAAAGACCCCGCAGTTCTCTTCAGTTCGTTTCACTGAAGCCCTAGAGTCAAAGTCAACTCGAAAGAACAGTTAATGTCCACACTTAATTTTCTCTTACTAAAGTGTTGAAATGTGAATGTTTACTACTGAAGAGAACTGCCAAAGTGATCCCGGACTTCCGTTGCCTTTCCGGCTCTCAGGAAATGGCTCCACGCCCTGGGAGTCCGTCTTCCCCGCGACGCCGAGCCAGGCCCGCCAGGCCCACTGATCCCAGGAAGGACAGGGCTTGCCTACCCAGGCCCAGACCTGGGCGCAGGGTCTCCGCAGCGTCTGCTGCCCTGGCATCACCTGCCCCTGCGTGAGGGCGGGGGCCTCGTTATCAACCATTAGCCCTTTCAGTGACCACACGCTGCAGTTACTAGAGTAGTTGAGAGCTCAGAAAAGCCACTGAACGCATCCATTACATGCAGGGCTGCCCACAGCTCTGCTTGCTTTCCAGCTCATCATGCGTTTACAAATCCCCTGAATCTTTATAATTTAGCAAAGAGCTGCATTGGTATTGCTACTTATTTTTTTAAACGTACGCTCTTCTCAATAGTCGTTCCTGACTCTCAACTAGACATTGACCAGCACACGTTACAGTGACTTGTGTAAAGCCAGCCTAGGAGGCCAGCACCTGCCGTGCCAGGGGCAGACCGCGTCACCACATACCATAGCCAGCTGCCGGCCTATGTTGCCCACGGTGACACCTCCCGAGAAGAAGATACACGGCAGCCAGGAGCGGATGTAGAGAAAATCCGGGGATGTGTACCTGCCGAGAGAGCAGAGGGACTTGTGCCCGAGCCGTCAGCTTCCCTGGGCTCGGATGGCCTCCGGGGTAAGACCCCCTTCAGCGGGGAGACACAGGTCACCCGGCTACCCCAACGGGCCGTGGGCCGGTCATGTCTGCATGCTGCGCCCCGCGATCAAGTTACAGACGCTACGCTGTTAACGTGCAAATCGACAATAAGCAGCATTTTTGAGACTTTCCTGCCCAAACCGGCCTCATGTATATATAAATAAAACATGACATCCCGCTGAGTGGGTGTTTTTAACAAAAGTGAAGTTACAGCTTCTGGACACAGTCGCTATTTGAGAGCACATACTTACTGATAGACACCATTGTACACCAGCAGCTGAGTGATCAGAGTGGCCAGGAAGGCGATGGTGATCCCAAGCCCGAGGCCACTTCTCGAACGGTCAAATGTCCACCAAAGGCCCAAAGACAGGGCTGCTAATGTCAAGGAGAGCTGGACATTATTGGCAAAATCCAATTTCTGGCGATGCAAGGTTAAGGCAAAGTTCAGTGATTTTTAAGATGATTAAAATAAGCCAAAGGAAAAAACCCAACCAACCAAGCAAAACACAACACTCCAGATCCTACACGTATGTTTTCATTATTATCCACCACGTAACTCTCCATCCAAAAAACCTGCCCAGGCTGCTGCAGAAAGGCTTTGCTGGGTACGAGGTTGCCATGATCAGGACGCCTCCGGATCACATGCTTGGATACTTCATCTACAAGGAGACATTCTCAAAGCTGTAGCTGCTAGCGTTTAGACCACAAAACAACGTATTTTGCTAAGTCCTCTATAGTCCCAGTCCCATTTTTTGTTTTGATTAGTAACCTGATCTGAGCAAATACACTCCTCTCCCCATGTCTCCTTGGACACGTCATCAGGTGTCATTCTACGTTACACACTTCCACAGTCTGTGGAGACACAGCTGCTTTTCATCACAACACTACTGATCAGCTGGTGAAAAAAACCAATGTTGTCAGAGCTAAGGTATCTTATAATATCCTCTCTTGACGCTCGAATCATTAAAATACAGGTAGAGCAGATTTAAGAAACAATAACTCTAAAAATACCTTCCCCTAAGATTTTGAAATAGACTCTAGTTGTGCTAAAGAAACCCAAAGTCTTGAGACCTGGGAAACTATGGCCTGTCCTTCCTGACAAACACACACGTAACACAGTCTGTGCGATGCATTTCACCCAAGGACTTGGGAAGTCTAGGGACCTTCTGTTAAGAATCCTACTGCAGAGGACACCACCTTTGCCTGGCCCTGAAACTTGGTGGTCAGAGCCAGGGAGGCGGCAGAGAAGCAGAGACCGGTTTCTCTTCAACCTCTAGAAGCGGCCCAAGAATAGGGAACCCCAGCCACTTCTCCCTGGGCCAGACACCAGGTCTTCACAACAGAAGGATGTAAGGTGGGCATGTGAGAGGGAATTTACAAAACCCACTCCAAGGAACCAGAAGATACTACCACACAACAGAGAAAGTCCCCTCTGCTTCTGGTATTATTTTAAGTTTCCCGAACCACTTCGAAAACACTTGCTAAGTAGAAACCAAGCAACATGCTTTAAAGTAAGAGTTGGAAGAAGACCATTCAGCGAACCTATGAGATAATATATGCTCATTAAAGGGAACAAACGTTTCAGCATGTGAGCTGAGGAAACGCGCTAGACGCAGCACATCCGTGGAAGGATACAGCACTGGCGTGGTTGATGCCAACAAACACGGCCACACAGCGCATCACGCTGGCCCACTCCCGCTTAAACTTGTGCGGCTCCCCGAGGTGACTGTCAATGCAGGGGTACAGCAAGCCCACAACAGCTAGTAAAAAACAACAACATAGTATTAGAATATGCCAGCTTTCAAGGATATGATTTCTACGTGGCAATTACTAACATGTTATTCAAATCAGTTCTTTTCCTAGAAAAATGTATGTCCTATAATACAGCATTTTAATTTAGACTAATTTTATATTTTTATTTTCCTTGAGTACAAACAAAAGGCTCACGTTGTTTTGAGAAATTTAAAATAGAATTGCTGTTCTTCAGTTTCATTAGGCACGGACTTGAATCAGGCAGGGGGGGTTAATTATCCATATAATGCTATGACAAGTCAGCCATGCTGAGCGTCCCCCGAGTCCAGGTCCTGACCTGTGGGAATAGCTTGGGACCAGGCTCAGAAAACCAGGCCCCCGTTCCCTGCAGGCTCCGATGGGGCCTGGATCCTCATCCTCATGTTTGTTCCCTCATGTGTAAAATGACGAGGGTTATGTAACTAGAAGGCGGAGTAGGAAGAGCTTACTGTGGTCTGGAAGAGTTAGGGAATTTTCACAGGCACAGAATTTTAAAGCATGAGGACAAAGAGAATTTAGACAGGGGGAGGGTGTGGCATTCCAGGACAGAAGTAAAATGGACAAAGTGAAGGCAGGAACAGGGCGCTTGGTGGCTGGTGGGGATCCAGGCCCCTGGGACCAACTGTGGGACGCAAGGCTCAGCACCTAAAGTCACCCAAGTGCGGAGGCTTGAAAGCCATGGGGCAGTTCCACCTGGTGTCCATGAAAGAGGTAACTATTTCAGGTTCCTGAACAGAGAAACAAGAGACACAATTCTGGCAAAACATTCAATGGGAGAGTTTCAGTTTCAATTTCGTATTACATTTTATCAAGTTCTAATTTTAGAGTTTTGAAAACTGGAACCCAAACAATTCTAGAACTTATTTTCCTGTAACTTAATCTTACCTTTTAAGGTTAAAGGCTAGAGGTACAAATGTACTGTGGGATTTTGCCCTCTGCTTACCTGATAATTTTTTTTTAAAAAAAAGGAGGTATGAGAAACTATGTTTCAGATAGTCCTAGAATCCCTTGAAGCTTCAATTGCAAATAAAGCCTAACCTAAAATATTTCATTTTTAAGATCAGATTTTTGATTCAAAGAAAGAACTGCTGTACCATATGGGCATGAAACATGGGATCTGCATCTAGGTAAGTTTCCCAAAAAGGATTTTTAATAGGATAACCATGTGCTTAAAGGGTTTAGGGAGGCCAAGTAGTACCCTATCTTCCTAAGAACAGAGATGAAAGCAGTCTACCCACCAAGTAACTACAGTATCCCCCCAGTGATGTGTCCTGGCTAGAAGGCCCCACTCCGAGCCCTGTGCCATCCAGCTGTGCTCAGTGGGTCTGCTGCCAATGGGATGTGTCTCCACGCAGGGGACACACCCAGACGCCAGGGAGGCAGTGTGCAGCGTGATGCACAGCAGCCCTACCATTTACTGTGTCCCCTTAGACAGGGATGCTTAAGATCTCTGTGACTTAGTTTCCACATCTGTGAAATGGAGCCACAGCAGAGTGCTGTTGTAAGGAGTGAATAAAGCAAAGCACATCAAACACAAAGCGAGCAGTCCATAAAGCTGGCTACACAGCTAACAGCAGGGCACACCTGCCCAGACCAGGTCCCACTTGGAGAGACCTGTGTTCTGCCCAGCAGAGCGTGGCATGCTGAGGGCAGGGGCCGGAACGCCCCCTCTGTACTCCCACAGCTGGTGCAGTGGAGGCCGCAGCAAACACCTGCCAGCGTGCTCATCAATGAACGCTGCTCGACCTCAGAAGCCCTCAGTGGTCAGCCCAGCTGAAACCAAACATGCATTGTCATAAAAGCAGCCAGGGAGCAGAACAAGTCCAAGAAGTCAGCGCGCCCATCCACAGGGACTCCGGCCAGCGGCACCCCGCGGCACCCGGGTGGCGGACTGGCCGTCCCCTCCGCGCGCCGACCCCGCCCTGCCGGCCCATGTGACGGTTTGTTTTCGGTGGCCGGCGGGTAGCGTGTTCGAGCGTCCGGCCAATGGCAGCGAGGCCGCGCCGCTCACCAGTTCTCGGGCCACCAATCCCGGGCCCGCTCGGCCAGGGGACCACGGCGGGCTATACGCGCGGCCCCCGGGCCAGGTCGGCGGGAGACCGGCCCGGCGCCCCCGCGGCCCCCCGTGCCCGCCACCGCTCCGAGCGGCCCCCTTGTTGCACTCACCGGCCGCCGTCCCGCAGCACGGGGGGACCCACCAGGCCGACGAGAAGATGGTGGCGATGACCTCCTCGGGGAACAGGGTGACGTTCCGCTGCACCTGCAGCAGGTTGAGCACCAGGGCCAGCACGACCCCCACCGAGAACAGCACCAGGCTTCGCTGCACCAGGTGGTGGTGCCAGCTGCCGGGGGGGCCGCCGCTGGCGCCGCGACCCCCCGCCCCGGGGCTGCGAGGCCCACGGGCGGGCGCGGAGTCGGGGTCCGGGCCGCGGCGGGCCGCCAGCGCGGCGGGGCTGAGCATGTCTCCCACTTTGGCCGCCAGCCCTCCGGCCCCGGCTCCAGGGAGGCCTCGGTGCCTGGCGCCCTGGGCACAGGAACAGCTCCAGCAGTGGTCGTCCAGCCTGGGCATCGGTCACCGGGGGCGGGCCGGCGCTCCTGCAGGGAGAGGGGGCGGGGGACGGAGCCCCGTCAAGTTCGCTGGCGAGGGGCGCGCAGGTCCGGGGCGGCCGTCGGACGGATGGCGATGCCCACTCATAGCGGCTCGACCGGGAAAGCCCGGGCCCCTGGGGCGCCTGCCGACTGCGCGACCCGCGCCGCAGGTCCCGCGGGGAGGGCCCACCTGAGCGCGCACGGGCTGCGGGCGGCGGCGGCCAGGTGTCCGGCGCGCCCGCGCGCTGCCCCGCACCGGAGCGGGCCCACGAGTGCCCTCCGCACGCACCTCTAGTGCTGGCCCGTCCAGTCCCAAAGTTTCCCACACCTCGTCCGCGCGCAGCGCAAGTTACCAGGGGCCCCGGACGGAGGGGGTGCTAAGCCGGCCCACCGGGGTCAGGGGTGCAGCCCCGCCCCGGGGCCGGGCTGGGGTCCGTCCAGCTCCCGGGAGGGGGTGGGGGCGCCCCGACCTCCCCACCCACGCCCCCGCCCAGAGGCTCCCGACCCCAGCTCGGCCCCAGTCCGCGCCCACCTCAGAGCCCCCAACACGCCCCGCGTACCTGTCCGAGGGGCGCCCGCGCGGGCTCGCGGAAGAACGAGGTCAAGGCCCGGACCGCCTGGAGTTGGGCCCGTGGCGCGGGGCGCGCGGCGCAGGTTATAAGGCGGGCGGCGGGGTCCCGGGTCACGTGATCCTACCCGGCCCGCCGCTTAGGGGCGTGGCTTCCGCGCGCCCCGCCCCGCCCGCGCGCCCGTCCGCTCGCGGTCTGGTGAGGCGGCTGCGGCCAATCCGGGACGGGCGGCCCATATGACGTCAGCACACGCCACCACCGCCTCGCGCCCGGCGCTGGCTCGGGAGCGCGGACGGCTGGCGGGCGGACGGCCGGAGGGGCTGCGGGGACCTGCCGGGCGGGCCTGGGAGGGAAGAGCGGGGCTCCCCGGAGCGGGTGGGTGGCGTCTCTCGGTCGGATGACCTGGGCTCCAGGTCCTCGCCCGGACGTGGCGCACGGATGAGCCTCCCCTGCCAACCTGGCCCCCTCCACCGGGCGGTCAACAGGTGATCGCGCTGCACCCGCCGCGTCACCTGACGGTGCCCCGACCTCTAGTCTGTGACCCGCTTCTGCGGCGCCTGATGGTCACCACACCTGCTCATTCACCGCCGGTTGATTGATGCCTGGCACGTAGCGAGGGCGCGGAGATCGGAGCTGTTTGCGGGGCGGGGTGTGTGTCCCGGCGGTACATAGGGGTCCAGAAACCTTCGACAGGATCTTTTATGAAAATGCAAATGATGCAAGTTTCATTCATACAATAATTTCTTCCACTTTCACATCGTCTTTCCTTACATACGGAAAGCAAACCATCCCAACTACTCAAAGAAAAACAGAAAATATGAACTCTTACTAAACTTTACTCTCAAAAAGCTGATCATCTCGCTGATGTGTAATGTGTATTTATATGCTGTTGGCCACATGTGTCACACCATATGCCCCATGCTAATCAAAAACCTGCATCTTGTTGAGAAAACCGTATTATTTAAGATGTTCCTCAACAGCAGCGGAGAATGAGTCTGTGGTCTTCCGTACTGTCTGCAGATGAGCAGAGACTGAGAGCAAATCCCCCGGTGGCCAAGAGACCCCATGGGCTGAGGGAGTGTGAAATTCCATTGTGTGTGGCATCTTCAATATCAGGGTTTGGATCTATGCCAGAAGCTTTAAAAAAACAGAAACATCCTCTTGAGATACTCATATTTCTCAAAGTTCCTTTTTTTAGTGGGGGTGGGGGAGGGAGGATTCACATGATTTTTTTAATGATAAAACAGGAAACTTCAAGGAAAAATGCTTACAGTGGCTGTGTTCACACTCCAGGATTTAAGGGGTGTTTCATTAGGAAAGTTTTGAGAAGGACTGCATAAAGACATTTGCCATTCACTAGCTTGTTACTGTTTCCCCAGCGACAGTGGTGGGTTTTCTGCTGCTGCTAACTTACAGGGCAGACACAGCCGGGTTACGGTGCAGACACCCTACACCCAGTCCGTCATGCCAAAACTGGTGTGAACTTAACATAATCTCTCCTACTTCTATGAGAGCATACGTTTTTAACAAGTGTCGTCATCACGGATTATGACAAAATTGTTTTCAAACCCTCACGCATAACCAAAACGTAGCATTTGCTAATAGTGTAACTTGTTTTCATTTCTTGAACACAACCCAAAGTGGGGGTGGATGGAATGGAGGGGTTCCATCTTCACCTCTCTCTGTGGGAAGGGCAGAAGCAGGCTTTCACACTCTCTCGGAATATTCCGCTCTAAGCCCTGGTCACCACTATCAACTTATGTGCTACCTAGGCGCCCCTTATGAAAATATTTTATGGGTTCCTGGATTGTCTGTCTCCTGTGTGGAAAGGGACTCCATCACATGAGCTTATTGGTGTGTTAAGGTCTGTTCACATGGCTACTTTTCTCCCCACAGCCTCTGACCCTGCATTCCCTCACATCTGTACTGGGACTTTTGAATCAGGGGCCTCCTGGAGCCACCTCGAGGCCCGATAGACGTGTGGGAAGGTGGGAGGGCTGCCTTCGGGCTGCGTTCTGTTGGGTTCCTGCTGAGGGCTGTTGGGTTGGCCTTAGTATTGATAGTGTTTGTCACTGCACCCCCCAGGGTTGTGGTTTGCCCCAGTGCCGGTTGAGTCTGGTCCCACGAATGAAGTTAGTCTAGGGGAATGGCAGTGGAGGAACGTCAATGTACAGTCTTGCCAACTACAGACTTGGTTTCGGAAACCATATTCAAATATCGTGAGAATTTGCAACTCCGTTACCTCCGGTGACATTGTTCTTGCTGTTCTCTAACGCATGAAGGCTCTCTGTTGAACACGATGGAATCTCTTCTCCCCAGCCCATCAGTTACTCTGAGTTAAGTATTTAGGGAACTGTGTTCATGAGAGCACCATTTAGTTCTTAATTACATCTCTCTATGTTAATCACTGTAGATGTGCCATCGTGCAAGGAAAGTTTACTATTGCTTATGGACTAAACGCAGGACCATACTCTCTCCCCAAATCACTAACTCAGGACACAAGACCTCTGTCACTCTCTTGGACACAGAAGACTCAGGCCATGAAGGGAAGGGCAGGGTGTCAAAGATCTTTCAGATGTCATGCAGTGAGCGATCTACTGCCCAAACTCTGTATTCCTGCTATTGTTTTTTTAAACATTAATAACCATTTATAATAAATATTTTTTTAGAATAGGGTAGATGGCTAAGTATATTATTTTTAATAGAAAAATATCACATGCTCGTAAAACATTCAGAAAATATGAAAGAATATATTTTTATTATTTTTTATTAAAAGATTTTATGTATTTATTTTAGAGAGAGAAAGGAGGAGGAACAGAGGGAGAGGGACAGGCAGACTCCCCGCTGAGCATGGAGCCCGACGTGGAGCCCACCATGGGCTCGTAGGGCCCGATCCCACAACGCTGAGATCATGACCTGAGCTGAAATGAAGAGTCAGAGGCATAACCGACTCAGCCATGCAGGTGCCCCAGGAATATATTTTAAAAAACCCATAATCCCATCCTCACTCCCCAGCCCTGGGCATCTAGCAATCTACTTTCTGTTTTTATAGGTTTTCCTGTTCTGGAGGTTTATATGAATAGTATTATATAATATGTGTTCTTTGGTTTCTTTCTTTTTTTTTTTAAGATTTTATTTATTTATTTGAGAAAGAGAGAGCGAGAGAGAAAGTATGAGCAGGGTGAGAGGCAGAGGGAGAAGCTGACTCTCCGCTTAGCAGGGAGCCCCACGTGGGGCTCGATCCCAGGATCCCAGGATCATGACCTGAGCCGAAGGCAGATGCTTAACTGACTGAGCCACCCAGGTGTCCCTGGTTTCTTTCACTTAGCATAATATTTCAAGGTTCACCTATGTTGTATCATGTGCCTATAGTTTACTTTTTATGGCTGAATAATATCCCATTATATGGAAACGCACATTTTATTACCCATTCACCAACTGATGGATAATTGCATCGTTTTCACCTTGGGGCCCGGATGAACAATGCTTCTGTGAACATTGGTGTATGTGTCTCCGTGGGGGCGTGTTTTGCTTCTCCCGGGTGGGGCTGCTGGGCCTGCAGGTGCTGTGTCATGTGGTAACTCTGTCTTTAATCGTTAGTGGACCTGCTAGACTCTTCTCTAAAGCTGCGCACTGCACATTCCCACCAGAGGGGAAATGAGGGTTCTGATTTCTGCACATCCTTGCCAACACCTGTTACTCCTGAACTTATGATTCTCAGGATCCTGGTGGGCATGAGGCGGTCAGGCCATGATTCTAGTAGTGAGATGGTATTCTTGTAGGCTGAGGAGCATCTTGACTCCCTTGCTAAGACTTTATTGGCCAGTGTCATCCCAAGGAGAGTGAGGGAAAGAGGCGAGTAGGCGGCAAAGAAGGAAAAGCAAATCCAAGGTAGTGCATTACTGAGCCGGCCGCAGCCACGGGCGAGACTTGTCCAGCGCCTGGTCACACAAGATATCTTCCACTTTGCAGATACAACAGTCCTTTGGGGAAAAGACATGTATCGGTCAGCTCTCTGTTCCTGTCTCCGGTGGGTCCAGGTTTGCCCCACGGTTGTTAATCCCTCTGCTCTCCTTGTTCTATACTCAGCCCCTCCATGCGGCTGCAGGCGAATCCCACAGCCAGGGGCGGCGTAGCCTCAGATTCTTCCGGCGCCGCAGGAAGAGCCCAGACTGCTTCTGTAGGTCTGGTTAAGGCAGATTTTAGGGGAGTACAAGGACATCATTAGCCAAGAGACGGCGGGGGCCAAGGGCTGTCCCCAAAGGTGCCACTTTGGCATACTGATTATTTAAAATAAAAGTTACTAAAGAGACAGCCTGGGCAGAAGGACACTCAGACCCTCCTCTGTCCCCTAAAAGCAGGAAACAAATCTCCCACGTGAAAGTTCCCTCCCTTTCCCAGGAGTTAAAGAGACATCCTGATGACCAGAGATGGGAGATTTCCAGCGGAGAAGGCTACATAAACAACCTTTGTTACTTTTTACTCATTCACTCCTCCCGCCCCAATTCTGTTTAGAATTCCTTACTAACTGAAGCTCCCAGAGCGAAATCTTCTTTCTCCTGTCAATTCCTCACAGATGTATTGTCTCTTTGTCTAAAAAAGTATAAAAACTGCCTGTCTTGGTCAGGTCTTGAGGTCTCAATTTCATTATTGGGCCACTGTGAGCATGTAATAGACCTTCGGTTTCCTCTCCTGTTCATTGTCTCCCATAAATTTAATTCTTCGTCCATCAAGAAGACCTTGAGGGATAAAGAAGAATTTGTCCTTCCCTTCCAGGCCAACGCTTAGATGTTGTTGGTGAATCCATCACAGAGACCATTGCAAATGGTGGCTGAAGCCCTTCGAGGATGGGCCAAGGCAGAGTGCGTGGGATGAGAAATCAGTGAGCCTCCGACAGCACTGGGAATAGAGAAGAGGAAAAGAGGCTGCAAAGCGCAGGGATGGAAGGCCAGGAGGGATAGGAAGATAAAGAAGTCAAGAAGTCCCGGGAAGTATGTTCCGGGAAGGAGGACCGGAAGTGGCAAAGACAAACACCCACCCCTGACTTCCTCTGCAAGTGTGCAGGGAGGTGGTGCCTGTGGGGCCCCTGGGGAGAGGTGCAGACAGGGGAAGGGATGCAGGGGTGTAGACCTAGGGAAGAGGAAGTTCTCTTCTGTTTTACAAATGAGGAGGACATGAGCCAATTTAAATGCTGATGGAAGATTCCAGTAGAGAGACTGATAAAGGGGAAGGACCTGTGGGTAATTCCCTGAGGAGTCTTGGAATTTACTGGAATTACCCGGAAGCCACCTCTGTGAGGAAAGGACTGGAGTCAGGATGGCAGGGCGTAGCCCTCAGGCAGTTCCAGTTTTTGCTGAAGGAGGAGGAGGGGTCCTTAGCTAAGAGGGAGGGAGGGGCTGATTAGAAGTGCCTACCGCCAGGCTGAGGTTTCTGCGGGGATCCCACAGGGGCCTTAGGGTGGTGTGACTCTTCCTTGGGCCACGCCTGGGGCAGGCTGAGTCGGGAAGCCCCACCCTCTGGGGTATCCAGAACTGAGTCTTTCTGGGACAATGGAGCAAGGAAGTCCAGGAATTTGACTAGTGGTTAAGGGGGTCATGGAGTCCAAGGAGGGCAGAAGGAAGTATGGGGGCGCTGCACCAGGGAGTGGGAGCCAGCTTCTCCTGGAGCCCCCCCAGGGAGGAAGGACCAGTGTGCAGGGAGCACCGTGTGGGCTCTGGATGTCGGCTCTAGCATGAGGGTCTTTGTTTTGTCCACTGATAGAAACCAGGCATCAACACATGTGTTACTGAATTTGGCATCTGGAGAAGAGAAGGTCACAGGAAGTTTTATGAATGCATGGCTTCAGGAGAAGGAGACAGCAGCTGTACGTGATGACCAGGTCCACAGAGTAGCCCTAGGATTGGGCGGCTGAAGTAGTGTGGAGTGAGTCACCAGCCTGGGGGGGTGGGGGGTCAGGGCACAGAGAGACTGGGGCTTGGATCGGTCATGCCCGTGGAGGACAAAGTTGCTTTGGCCGATGGCACATTTGGGATGTGAGGGTGGGCCATGGGCGGTGCCTGAGCTCCTGGGGGGTGAAGGCAGTGTCCAGGAGGGTGGGAGATGGCCATGGCAAAATGGGGGTACTGACTGTGTCGGCTAGTGTCCCCCCAAATCATGTCCTTTCTGGGACATCAGAATACAAACTTATTTGGAAATTTTGTTCTTGTGGATGTGATGGGTCAAGAGGAGGTCGTAGAGGAGTAGGTTTGGCTCGAATCCAATATGCCTGATGTCCTCATAAGAAGAAGGAGGACACAAAGGAGACACAGGAGAAGGCGGCACAGGGCAAGCAGAGATAGCAACGCGGCTGCCCGCCCGCAGGCTTAGGCCAGCCAGGCGCTGCCAGGAGGGAAAAGGGCTAGTCTTGCAGGACTTTTCTCAGTCGGTGTCCGAGGTTCTTGGTCACGTGGCTTCGAAGACTGAGGAGGGAGACCAGACAGAGTGGTGGGCAGCAAAGCAACAGCGATATTGAGCGATATTGAGTGATAGCAAAGTGATAGAACAAAGCTCCCAAGGAGGGAGGGGACCCAAGAGGGTTGCCACCGGAGTGTTAAGTCTAGGGGTTTTTATGGGCTAGTTGGTGGCCTGTTTTAATCTGATTAACCCTCCTTGTGCCTGTCATCCAATCAGATTTTTGTCACCTACCTATCACATGGGAGAGGTTGGAGGGCTCCTTCCAGGGTGGTGTGAAATCCTCCTCAGGGTGGTTTCCTCGTAGGGCGGGGCCCCTTGTCCCGCCTTCCAAATGTCCTTCAGCACCGGGAAGATTCTACCCCAGAGGCTACCACACCCTGCCTTGGGCTGTGGAGCCCGGAGAGGATAAAATGCTGTGGTAAGCCCCTTGACATGGAGGTGAGGTGCCCCCACGGCAGGCGGCTACGGGGCAGGGGTCCCCAGGAAGCTGGTCACTGCGGCCCGGGCTCTAGCGGAGGTTGAAGGCGGGCTCGCGTGGGGGTGCTTTTCGGAGGGGAGTAGTCTGCCCGAGGATGCACAGCTGGGACACTCGGAGCGGGGGTGGGGGGGGGGGGGGTAGGCAAGGTCCGCGGAGCGTTTCCCTGAGCGAGCACGTCGTGCCTCAGGACCCTACTTTCCTTGGTTATCATCCAAAACACAAAGGCCCAATATCACCTCTTATTTAATCCTTGCAAACACCTGAAGCAGGTGTCACTGTTAGGTCGAGTGAAGAAACTGAGCCCCCAACTAAGAAACTGGCTCAGAGCTGTTGTACATAATGAGAGACCAAGCAGGGATTCCAATCCCGGTCTGTTGGAGTCTGAGGCTGCCACCCTGCCCCCACAACCCGGCTTCCATTCACAAACCCTCGCTGAGCATCTGCTGCATACACCGCGCTGGATGCACAGGCAGCTCAAGCTTCTGCACATGACTTGCAGGAGCCCCAGGCTTGTGGAGAAGGGTGTTGTGTGAGTCCCAAACGTGGTGGCTTAAAACAACAGAAATGTATTATCTTCGAGTTCGGGAGGTCAGACGTGGGAAATGGGTTTCAGTGAGTGGAAATCATGGGGTTGGTAGGCTTCGCTCCTGCTGGAGGCTCCATGGGGAAATCCACTTCTCTGCTGGTGTGAGCCAAGCTACTCATGCTGTTCAACAAGATCCAAGTATGGGGGACGATCCTGAAAACAGGAGACTCCACAGCTGGCTCCTGCTATTCTCTTTCATTTTGTTTATGGCAATCTTTATAATTGTGGGAATATTTCTGGGATTTCATGATAAAGTGACTACTCATCTTAGTTATGCCTATCTAAGCAATCATAATGAAACTAATTCCACGAGGCCCCCCAGGCGCCTCAGAAGTGGCAAGATTCTAAGAAAGGAACAGCTCAGGCTGTTCCACAGTTCACTATATTTCCTGCGCTATAGAACAAAATAGCAAGACGGTCACACTCTGTCTAGCACCTTTCTCTTTGCGTATTGTTTTTTAGTTTTAGCGAAAGTCAATAAACGGAAATCAATAAAGGTCATGTTAATCATTAAAAAGGAAAAATAAGGGCGCCTGGGTGGCTCAGTTGGTTAAGTGACTGCTTTCGGCTCAGGTCATGATCCTGGAGTCCCTGGATTGAGTCCCACATCGGGCTCCCTGCTCGGCAGGGAGTCTGCTTCTCCCTCTGACCCTCCCCCCTCTCATGTGCTCTCTCTCATTCTCTCTCTCTCAAATAAATAAATAAAATCTTTTAAAAAAAAAAACAAAGGAAAAATAAAAGAAGGCTATGTCTGTAATCAAAAAAATGATCTAAGATTATCTCAATCAATTGTGAAAAAACATAATCACATGTTACGAAAGTATGGAAAAACAAAAAAATCCTAACATATAAATAAAGTTCCTCCGAGGCTGTCAGGAGGAGATGCTTGCAACCTGACCCTGTGTCTGTCTCCTCATTCGCCGACGCCGTCCTTTCCTACGAGAGACCCACCCCGGCTGGAGCTGGACTCCGGCACTCTGTCTTCCCCGCTCCTGGAGGCCACCCCTACTCCTTGGCTCGTGGCCCCTTCCCAGTGTCAGTCCGACCTCCACCTCCGTCCTTACACCTCCTTCTCCGACTCCGCTGCCCCCTCATTCGCTTCTCAGGACCCTGGTGCTCACATAGGACCCACTGGACAGTGGTCCCGTCTCAGGAGCCTCAGTCACACGTGCAAAGGCCCACTGCCACGGAGGGTGACACATCCAAGGTCCCAGGGGTTGGCATGGAGTCTTGTTCTGCCTGCTAGCGGGGGGAGGACATCACTTCCACACACCGAGGCCCGTTTCCTCCAGGGGCTCACAGAACGCCTACGGAAACAGAAGTCCAACAGTGAGGAAACGCTCCTCCGTGGGTGGCATGTTTCTGCTGGAGCGTGAAGGGCCAGTGTGTGGTGAGGAGAAGGGGGACGGTGGAGGGAGGCTGAGGGAGTAAGGCACAGAGGTGCAAAGTGCCCAGAGCTTTCCGAGCATGGCTGGGCATGTTGGGACTATGCCTGGAGAAGTGGGAGAAAGTTGGGCCAGATCCTGAAGAAGGATTTGCTAAGAAGCTTAGCCTTGATCCTGTGGGTCCATGTCTTTTTTTGGCCATGTGTTCCTATTGGTTACAACAAGCTTAGCTTGCATCCCGAAGTATATTGGTGTGTTTATAAATTACACGGGCATCGCTGTACTAATATTTCTAGACATGATAAGATACACAAGGAAGAGAAATTTACTAACAGGACTGCTGATTTTTGGCTGGCCACCTGGCCACCAGGTAGAGACCACAATTCCCGGGCTCCCTTGCAGTCAGGCATGGTCCTAGGCCTCCACTTGGGTGGATGGGGTGTGCACAGATGTGCCGTGAGGAATTCCTGGGCCATCTCTTTAAACACAAAGTGGTTTCCTGGATTGTCTTTGTTCTTGCAGCCGGGGATGTGGACAAGAAGTGAGCCAGCTTCTGCCACACAGGCAAGATGATGCAGAGCCGGAGGGCCCTGGGGGGTGGGGGTGGGGGGCCCATGAAGCAAGACCCGCTCACCCCCCAGGGGCCACAGGAGAGAGGGCCAGGTTCCCATCTAAGTTGCCTTATTTTTGGTCGCCTGTTGCGGCGGCATTGCTTATACCCTGATAAATATAAGGTGTTCATGTCTTAAGCTCAAGCTGTTTTTTGGTTTTGGGTTTTTTTAAAAGTACTTTGCCCTGAATAGACAGACACCAAGTCTGTGCATGGAGGAAAATATTTTTCTGGTCACTTCCCATCTCATTATAGAGAACTATAAAGCTTTTATTATAACTACGTACAGTGTAAGAGTCACGAAGATTATAAAGCAGCGTTTCAGTTAAGATGACCTGCGGGCCACTCCAGGGGCTGCAGCAGAGCGCACGTGGGAAGGAGCCTCCGCCGTGCTCACGGTGGTATGACCCTCCGGCCCCTGATGGTCTGGCCCAGCGGGGTCTCACCGTCCACCTGTATGCTAGATGTTAGCAGAGCCCCTGGGCTGCTTCCTCTGGAAGCATTGTGCTCCTCCCCCGGGGGGGGCCCTCTGCTACAGGCGTGTGGCGTCTGGAGAATTCAAGAGCTACCGGCGTCCCGTGAGCTCAGGCTCATGCTCACCTTGCTTGCTTTGGAAGATGACCAGCCGTAGACTACAGATCTGGAGGGGCCGAGACCGGGAGCCATCACTAACCTCCCAGGGAAGCAGGCTGCGGAGTGACAGTGGTCGTGTGGGTAGGATATGAGGGGCCTTTGATCCAGGGGCTCTGAGGTGGAATGTGGTGGCTGGCCATGCCATCTCTCACCTCGGGCCCCAGACAAAGGATGACTGCTGGGGAAGGGGGCGCTGTGCCTGTCGGGATGAGCCCCACGGCCCGGAGAGTCCCAGAGAGCACAGAGTCCACGTCCCCACTTCGTGTCCCTTCAGACCCGGGCCTGTGAGGGAGAAACCGGTCATCAAGCAGCTCATCGTGTGATGTACGTGGCTGAGCCCGGGAGACGGGGGTGGGACAGAGCGTCCACTTACCTGGCTCCCACTTACATCTTCAGAAGTGAGCCCAGGGCTGTCGGCTGGGGACAGTGACTCCCGTAGGAATGTGGGAGGTTTGTAACTGCCCTGTGTTTGTTGTCAATCCCTCGTCAGCTTCCCTCTGGGTGTTGGCAACAAAAGCCCTGACACGAGAAACGGACATTCCCCACATGCCCTTGTTAGAGATTCAGGAGACAGCCAAGTGGGAAAAGGATGTGCTGTTTCGCAGCCAGGCCTGGGGTGGGGTGGGGGGCCTGGGGACAGGACCCTATGGGACAACGTGCATGAGGCAGCAATGCCGAGAGAGGCTGCCGGGATCGCAGGCTGGGTGCCCGCGGTCCCTCCCAGATGCAGGAGAGACTGAGGTGCGGTAGTGTGGACACGCGGGGGACTACTACTCAGGCATGGAAAAGAATGAGAGGCAGCTGCTGGGACCGCGTGGGCAGACCTCGAGGGCAATCTGCTGCGTGAAATAAGCCGGCCACCGAAGGACTAACGCCGTGTGGCTCACTCAATGAGGGATCCCCGGAGGAGGCGAAAGCAGAAGGGTGGGGGCCAGGGGCCGAGGGAGGGGGACTCGTGTTTAATGGGCACAGAGTTACAGCTGGGGATGATGGAAAGTTCTGGAGACAGACGGTGGTGGCCTCTGCGTAACAGAGTGAATGTACCCAATGCCACAGAACGCGGCACTCAAACATGGTTAAGATGGTCAATTGTATGTTACGTGTATTTTGCCACAATACAAGCAGATGTAAGACAAAAGATGGAAGGAGGCAGAAATGGCCGTGGGCTGGTTCTTCCTTGTGCGTGTGATTGCGCCCAGGCCTGAATCCTGCAGCCCCTGGGCTGGCGAGCCAAAGCCCGGGAGAGAGCGACGCGGGAGGGGAAGGACCCGGCGCCCGGTGCGATGCTGCCCACGTCCTCCGTGGCCAGGGACCACGGCAGTGTTGGTGATGGTAGAAGGCCTTTGTCAGGCTCCTTTCTCTCTTTTCAGTGTGCTTCCCGAATACTCACTTCCCCTCTCCCGTGCTCTCCCGACACTTGATGTCTATTGTTAATTATCTCTGCACACTGAATACTCACGTTTGCTGGAAGGCCGGCTGCATTACAAGAAGGCTCTTGGGTCACCTGGGGTTTCTGCGGCTTCCTCGGCTTGTCCCCTAGGCTGGGTTTTTTAAGGACAAGTCCTCCAAGGTTATTGCCACCTGCTCTGGCTACTGCCCATTTGCTCTACCCCCTTGCTCTGTCTCTGCCCTGCCCGGCCCCTGCAGGCTGCTGCCAGCTCACTGCATCTCCCCACACCCCTGCAGGCTGCCGCCAGCCCAGCCCACCATGTCTCCTCATATCCCTGCTGGCTGACGGAGGCACAGGCCAGGGATGGGTGACTGCTGTGGGAAGGAGGGCTTGCCCTCAGGGGGGCCCTCCAGCCCCCCTCCCAGCTCCATCAGCCCCTGGGGGCGGGGTTGGGGGGGATGACTTTCCCTTTCGTTGGTCTTTGGATGCTCGGCTGCCCTGTTTGTTCCCTTCACCCTGGCCTCCTCCAGGTAGTCCTCATCAAATCTTCTTTCCCTGACGATGCAGGGGAGTTCCTTCTCCTGCTTGGGCCTGGTGGAGTCACCACCACCTCTCCTGGTCCTTCTCCCAGCAACAGGCTTCCAGAAATTTCTGAGGACAGCAAGCCTGGTTGCCATCGGTGCAGGTTATTGGGGAGACATTGAAGCTTCTGACAATGCCCCAAGGCCTAGTGGCTTCTGCCATGGGTGTGCAGGCTTCCCAGGAGAAGCATGCCAAGTGCTTCTCCATTCAGTGTTGCTGGTGGGCCATTACCATGAGTTAGGGGGTAAGGATGCACAGAAGCCGAGCCACCCAGAATAGTGGGAACATTCTACGTCTGGTAAGAACTGCATTCGTCTTGGTACTGTGCCTGGATTAGTAGGTAGGAGGGGATTATGGAAAGTAGGGTTAATAGAAATCGAGGTCTCCGCAGGGCCATGCTACCTCCAAAGTTTTTAGTGGAGAATCCTATCTTGTGTCCCTGGCTCCTAGCGATGGCTGGCGCCTTGAGCTGGCAGCCACATCTCTCCCATCTCTGGCCGCCCCTGTCGCCATGTGGCTCTCTCCTGTCTGGGTGTGTGCTCTCCATGTTTCTCCCCTCTTCTTAGAAACACATCAGTCCTACTGCAGCAGGAACTCATCTTTATTAATTCCATCTGCAACAACGCTATTTCCACATAAGGTCACCTTCACAGGTTCCAGGGGTTAGCACTGGGAAACCCAGTTGAACTCACGACAGTACCCCCTCTGTTGAGAGCAGGGACTCCAGGTCGGCCGTCTGCTGAGCACCTCTGCTGAGGCCAAATGGTGGGTTTGTTCAGAGCAAGAAGTCTCGGTCACACTCTGAAGACATGGCAAGTGATTGGGCTGGACTTTACCCAATTTAGGGAAAATGTTTACTAATAGTCTTAAAAACACTATGGAAATTTCATTGGAATAAAGAATTTAAGGACCTTAGAAGTAGGAAATGCCCTGGTGTGTTGCTTAAAATTTTGTGTGTATGTCCGGCCTCCTGGGTGGCTCAGTTGGTTAAGCATTGGACTCTTGGTTTCGGCTCAGGTCATGACCTCAGGGTCGTAAGATCGAGCCCCTCATTAGGCTCCGTACTGGGTGTGGAGCCTGCTAAAGAGTCTTTCTCTCTTTCTCCCTCTCCCTCTGTCCCCCCTAAAAAAAATCTGCATGTATGTCTTTAAATAAATAACTCATGTTCACATAGGAAAGTCAGAAGAAGTAAAAACAAGAAAATAAAAATGACTTATAATCCCCAAACTCAGAGATGGTGAGTATATGCGAATGACCAGGTCTTTTACCTGTATAATTACACTTGTAAACTTACGGGCAAGTTTTTAGTTACGCTTATACTATACATAATATTTTGTTACCTTGTTTCTGTTTACTCCTGCCACTGACAATCTGATAACCTGAGGTCAACATCATCCCGGTCACATCAATGTTTCCTGGTCACATGGGGTGTGGGTGTGTGTGACAAACTTCTCAGCCTGTCCAATCACTGGACATTCACAGACAGCCTCCTATTTTTCATTATCATAAACGAAGCTTCAACAAATAACCTCATAGCTACGTACTTATGCACATCCTTATTCTTTTTCCTTAGGATAAATTGCAGCACTTTTTTTTTTTTTTAAGATTTATCCATTTATTTGAGAGAGAGGAGCATGTGTGTGAGAGAGAGAGAGTGGGGGAGGGGTTAGAGGGAGAGAATGTCGAGCAGACTCCCCACTGAGCACAGAGCCCGACTTGGGGCTTGATCTCAAATTCCATGAGATCATGACCTGAGCTGAAACCGAGAGTCAGATGCCTACTGAGCCACCCAGGTGCCCCAGCACTGTCTTTTGATAAAGTAATTCAATTGCACACTCAGCTAAATATGTGTGCAATTCTTAATTGCAAGTATTCAGTCTGGTTTCTGACTCTGGAATTAATATTCCTTATCAGTCTGTGTCTCGGGTGCAGATGTAAGCAAGGTGTCATAGTGATCATCTCACCACTGAAGTTCACCTTCTGTCAGACTCTCCAGGGACACATGGCTCTCCTGCTTTCTGTTCATTATCATTTCCAGTTTCCCTATTTCTTTAAGGAATCAGAGCTGAGCTTAAATCTGTGGTTGAACAAGAAACCCTTAAATTGCTTATAATCTTAAATATTCAGCGGCAATATGAAAACAAAACAGTGTATAAAGCTCATTAATGAATAGGATAGCTATGCTTCGTTGGGGTGAGATTTAGTTTCTGCTGCTCTGTATGTAATTTTGCTGAATAACAAACAATTGAATCTCTCTAATGGAATTCTTTTTCCTTTTTGCAATAAGGAAAATTTTATGAATTGTAATTTATTAATTATAATTAAGTATGGGGCTAATTTCCTCCTCAACAGGGGGGGTGTTGGGATATACCATTTCTGTATATTTAAGAGTTGAGAAAAGAGATAAGCTTCTTCCTTCCCCTCACTCAGGATCACCCCCAACGAGGACAGAGCCACTAGGTGTTTGGGTGTTTGGGTGACCTGTCACCTCACCACAAATGACCCCTACCTCTAAGGGAGACTGGACTGCCTTCAGAGTGACTGTACTATGCCTGGGGTTGGTGTCGGCTTACCTTCCAGACCCATTCAGCAGCTGAAAACAATAAAGCCTTTTGCAACCAAACATAGATGACTAAGCTCCTTGCAAGGTTCAAGAACAGAGTGGGATGGGCGCCTGGGTGGCTCAGTCGGTTAAGCGACTGCCTTCGGCTTAGGTCATGATTCCGGGGTCCTGGGATCGAGTCCCACATCGGGCTCCCTGCTCCGCGGGGAGCCTGCTTCTCCCTCTCCCACTCCCCTTGCTTGTGTTCCCTCTCTCGCTGTGTCTCTCTGTCAAATAAATAAATAAAAATCTTTAAAAAAAAAAAATTAAAAAAAAAAAAAAAAGAACAGAGTGGGATGGAAAACTTTGTCTGATTTTCTAAGTTGGCCAGATCTACTCGGGATCTCTGGTTTTTCTCCTGATCTGTGTGTGATTCAATAGAGAATGTGTGCCGGGGCTGCTGCAGGGGCTGTGTGTTTGCACACCAACTGCAGGCACGTGGCACGAATTGTGAAGGTCCTGAGCTCTGCCGTGTGTATTTTGAAGCTCTGTTATTAGGTGCGTACACATTTATGATTGTTAGGGCTTGGTGATACGTCGACCCTTTTATCATTATGAAATGTTCCCCTATTTCTGGCGATCCTCGCTCTCTCCATGTCTGTTGTCAGCACAGCGACTGTGGCCTCACCCATTGTGACTGGGCCTTCTCCACCTTTTTGTTTTCAGCCTATCTGTGTGTTGGCATTTAAAGCACATCTCTTATACACAGCATATGGTTGGGTCTCTCTTTTTAAAATCCACTTTGTGTGTCTCTACCTTTTCTTTGGTGAATTTAATCCTCTATATTTATTCTGATTTATTGTAATTATCGATATGACTTGAAGTCTATCATTTTGCTATTTGTCTTCTCTTTCTCCTTCTCCTTCTTCTTCTTCTGGTGGCATCGTTCCTCTCTTCTTCCTTTCTTCTCTTTAGAGTTGCTTGATTTTTAGGATTCCATTTTAGTTTATCTATTGTCTTTTGAAGCTATATCTTTTTTTTTTGCATTTTTTTTTAATGGTTGCTGTAGGGATTGCAATATACATCCTTCACTGTCTCTTTAGAGTTAACATATCATTTCACATTAAGGTAAAACCTTTGCAAATGTAGAAATTCTGTCCACCACACCCGACTTATGCCACACTTGTCATCCAGTGATATGAACCCTATAATGTTACAGCTTTTAAATGTAAACAGCCATCATGTTATAAAAGAGAGGAAGCGCAACAACCCACGAGCGTGTACAGAGACCTTTCCTGGGTTCTGCCTTGCTGCCTTGCACTGTGGCCTCTCATTCCCTCTCACTGGTAGTTGGCTGCAGCACTTTCTACTGGTGCCCTGAAGGCTGCAGTCAGGGCTGGTGGATCCCGTACGGTACCTGTGATGACCGCACGGTCAGCAGCACCTGCAAACAGGGGCTCTGCTTCCCCATCACAGTGTCTGGGAAGCTTGTCTCTGAAAGTGATGTGGTGGACACAAGCTCATTCTGAAATGCAGGTGGTGCAAGAAAAGCATTTGAAACAGGACATTGCTTGTAAAGATGAAGAATTATTTTATATTCTTGTAGTCAATAAATCTTACTCTTTTATTTTAATTCCAGTTAGTTAACATACAGTGTAATATTAGTTTTGGGTGTACAATATAGTGATTCAGGGGCGCCTGGGTGGCTCAGTCGTTAAGCTTCTGCCTTCGGCTCAGGTCATGATCCCGGGGTCCTGGGATCGAGCCCCGCATTGGGCTCCCTGCTCGGTGGGAAGCCTGCTTCTCCCTCTCCCACTCCCCCTGCTTGTGTTCCCTCTCTCGCTGTGTCTCTATCTGTCAAATAAATAAATAAAATCTTAAAAAAAAAAACAATATAGTGATTCAGCACTTCTGTACATCACCTCATCGTGACAAGTGCCCTCCTTAATCCCCATCACCTGTTTCCCCCATCCCTCCCTCCCCTCTGGTGGCCATCAGTGTGTTCTCTGTAGTTCAGACTCTGGTTTTTTGTTTGTCTTTTTTTCCCTTTGTTCATTTGTTTTGTTTGTTAAATTCCACATGAGTGAAATCATATGGTATTTGTCTTTCTCTGACTACTTATTTCACTTAGCATGATACTCTCTAGCTCCATCCACATCATTGCAAACGGAAAGATTTCATTTTTTTTTTATCGCTGAGTAATATTCCATTATACATACATATATATATCCCCCACATCTTCTTTATCCATTCATCAGTCGATGGAGATTTGGGGTGTTTCCATAACTTGGCTATTTGGATTTTGCTGCAATAAACACCAGGGTGCATGTATCCCTTTGAATTAGTGTTTTTGTATACTTTGGGTAACAATTCATACTCCCCAATGGTGAGTTTCTTACTATTAACAAAGAAACCAGGGAAATATATTAATTTTGATATTATAATAATGAAAACAGGTTTTTAAAATAATGGAAAAGAGGCTTTTACTGATTTTTTAAAAAACGAACACTCTTAAAAAAAAACCCAAACGCTCTTAAGTGTGTGAGCTGGTTGATGGTTTGCTGCACTAAAAGTACCTGGGCAAACGAACTTGGAAGGCAGTGATTGCACTTTCGAGAATCGGTTTTGACCTTGATAATTTTTGTTTCCAACTGTAGAAATACATGTTTGTAACTAAATGTAGGTGATAAATTTTATTCTCAAACCAGGGATACACATGTCTCTGATCCACCAGCAGGGTGCTAAGGATCGGGCTCATGTTGTAGGAGTTATGCCAAAAACAAAAACCAGCAAGTACAAGCCAATGAAAAGATGAAGGTATTAGAGGCGTCAGAATAATAGGCCAGCCCCTAGGAAAGCGATTAATAATGCAGCAGATGGTGAGGGCGTTTTTCTCATGAGGACAATATCATAGATGTGCTTCCTATGAGTAGGTACAACCCCTCCCAGCAGAGAACTCAGGGCTGCTAAGCACAACTGGTTTGAGTCCTTTCAACGTTGAATATGGATTTGCATCTTCGGGAAGCATGGCCACATCAAGGGTTTTCTCCAGACTCCTGTTCCCAGGGGCAGCTCAGCCCCCACTGCTGGGTGGCCCTCCGCCCCGCCTCGCCCCCACCCCCCTCAGTCCCGGCGTCTGCTGAATTAACCACAGTGGTTGGCTTCCCACGTCTCAGGCAAAGGCTCTGCTGTTCACTGGCTGTCATCGACCACACAACATCGTCTCCATTTTCCTGCTTCCCCACTCAGCCTTTCTCCACACTTGAGAGTCTGGGGGTGGGGGGAGCGGCTGTGGTGACCGTCCCACCTATCTTGAGATGCCCTATTTCTCTAGTATCCCCTTTCCTCGTACCTTCAAAATCTCCCTTTCTGCTGGTTCCTAAATTTCAAATTCCCTTTAATATAAAGAAATTTGGTGAAGGTTTCTTCAAGAAACTTTTCAACATTTCCTTCCCGGTGTGAACAAGTGGCCCCATTATTACTTAATTTAAATCAGTCCACTTACAAAGGATAAAATGAGGTCCTCTTAAAAAAAAAAAAGCCGGGGCACCTGGGTGGCTCAGTCGGTTAAGCATCTGCCTTCGGCTCGGTCCTGGGATGGAGCCCCGTGTTGAGTTCCTGGCTCAGTGGGGTGTCTGCTTCTCCCTCTGCCTCTCCCCCTGCTTGTGCTCTCTCTGTCTGTCTCTCAAAAAGATAAATTTAAAAAATCTTTAAAAAAAGGTCTACTCCAAGGCCATACTTACAGAAAGCCTTTAATAATTGCTTAATACTGATCTTGTGGATAATATACCTCTTTGGCCAGCAGTTGGGTTTTCGTTGCATGAAAAAGGCAAAAGAGTGGGAAATAGAGCATTTTCACCAAATGTTTATCAAATCCCATCTATTGCATTACTTCTCAAACTTTAATGTGAATCCAGATTCCCAGGGGATCCTGCTCAAGTACAGATTCTGATGCCTTGGTCTGGGGTGGGGCCCAGGACTCTGCATTCTTTGCATGCTCCCAGGGGATGTTGACTACAGACCTGGGCCTACCTTGCGGTGACCTGGGAGTAGGTGTCCAGTTCCTGGCACATCCAACTACCCACCCCACCCCCCTGCCATCTACTGGGGAACCCTGAGAATCTTCCAAGAGCTTTTGATTATTAGAGCTTTAATTTTCAACTCTTGGTATGGAGTGAGGCACATTTTGTAACTCTATTTGTCATATACTTACTTGGCTTTACAACACGCAATACTGATGATAATAAATCGTGTTCATAGAACATTATTTTAGCTTGACTTTGTTACTAACGATTCTGTCACTGATCCACACAAGGATCCTAACCAAAGAGGAGCCTGTGGTTTTCGTGGGGGTGAAAATGGTTGATCATAAAAGCCAGTGAAATGGAGGGCATAAGCCACAGACACATGAAACACAGGAGTGTTTATCTTGGACCTGCCACAGATGGAAAGCCAGAAGCCTCATTTGTATCAGGGAGGTCTGTGCTGGAGCTCCGCTGGAGGGGAGGGGGCATGCAGACTCTGCCGAGGCCCCTCAGCCTGTCTAGCCAGGGCTCTGTGCTGGGACCCTGGCATCTGAGCACCTAGAAGTCCCAGAAGACGCCGACAGCCCGCTCGGGACCACACCTGGAGAGCTGCTGTCTTAGACCATCCTTTAGGAGTGTTATGGGGCACCTTGGAACTCTTCTGTGACCTCCAGGTCATATGCTGTAGATGCTATTTTGGATAGTGAAAACTGTATGACAGCTTACACGGCTTGCTACTTTATTTAAAATATTCCTATTTCCATAGCATTGCTCTAAATATTTTTGTTAATGGGTTTCAGATGTGAGATATTTGCAGATGAAATGGGACAATATGTTTGACTCAAAATACTCCTCACTTTGCCCTTTTAACAGAGCAAGATACAGGAAGAGCAAGACTTATCTACTCAGTTGCTCCCTTGAATATGTCCAAGAATCATCATTACTGTGTTACTCTTCTTACTAGAACATTCTATGGATCCATAACTAAGGCGGTGCGTGCGCGTGTGTGTGCGCACATTAAAACGTAAAGGCAGTGCGCTGTCGAGATGGTTCAACCTCTGAGTCAGAGGTTCTGAGTCCCGGTTCTGACTCAGCCACTCATCATGGGAGCTGGAGTAAGCCATAAACTTCTTCTTTGTATTTTAGTTTCCTCAAACATCAGGAGGTGATCAGGAAATCCTCAGGTGAAGTGGAAGACCATTCCCAGCTCCAAGAGTCTGATTCCTTTCTCCTCCCATTCTTGGCTCGGGCTGTTTTAAGCATTTTTGCATAAAAAAGAAGGTAAAGACAGCTTTTCTTTTCTTTTCTTTTCTTTTTTAAGATTTATTTATTTATTTATTTCACACAGAGAGAGAGAGCACAAGCAGGGGGAGCAGAAGAGGGAGAAGCAGGGCTCTTTGCTGAGCAGGGAGCCCGATGTGGGGCTTGATCCCAGGATCCTGGGATCATGACCTGAGCCAAAGGCAGACGCCCAACCGACTGAGCCACCCAGGCGCCCCCAGAAGGTAAAGACACCTTAACGAAAAAGATATGTATGACTCTCTATAAAACTACACTACTGAAAAATTCTAAATAAGGTGAGAGATATTTTTTGAGCTTGTGCTTGAGCGAGAACCACACTAAGTCCTCAGGTCCCGAAGCTGATGTCTGTGGTAGCAATTCGAGGGCTGCATTCCCCACTGCCCTCTCTTGGCGGGACTGTTGAAGCATGGTAAGCAGACGAAGGTATAGACGGGGCTCCCACACTCACGGCTGGGCACCTTTGGGCAGGCGAGCTCGTCTGGCAGGCCTCCGAGCCCTCGTGAGAACCCGTCTCTGTCTCAGGGAAGGGGTGTGCAGAATGTGTGCAAGCTTGCTGCTCCCCAAAACCCCTGCGGAGCCTCCCTGCCCACCTTCTGCAGCCCCTACCTCCCACTCTGCCTTCTCGCCAAAGAAAATGTAGCTGCACAAGCAACAGCTCTGCTAACACAACGAAGCGGATTTACTCCATCCCATGTGACTGCTTCGTCGGCACCCAGTGGTTCCAGGCTGGAGGCCAGGTGTGTGTGTCCCTCAGGCGTCACCTTTCCTGCCCGCCCTGGTCATGACCCTTGGCTACTGCATCAGCGGGTTTGTTTGATTCAGTGTTATTGATTGATCCTGGGTGCCTTTTCCAAGCTGGGAGACCTTCAACACATCCAAGTAAAGAGAGGACAGCTTCCAGGAACTTGGTCCAGAGGCCCTCGTCTTCTTGGTGACCCCAGCATACTGCTGAAAGGTGGTCTGCACCATCACTCTTTGGAGGATGGCCAGGGCACTACATCTGGGGGGATGCGTACCCCCAGCTTCTTCTCTCTTTTCGTAAAGATAAGGTGGCCAGTCTGTAAGTTGAAGTTCTTTAAAATGCGGCTGTTCAAACTTCAGTGTCCCTTCCAGCCACCCGGGGATCTCGTCAACCTGCCGACGCCCATCAGGCAGGCCTGGATGGCCCAGAGTCTGCCTTCTAGCCCGTTCCCAGGCAGAGCTGGTGCTGCCGGTCTGGGGACGCACGCTGAGTAGCAAGTCTTCAGGAGAAACTCATAATCCTTTGCCTTTTCAATTGTCTTCGGCCATGTGAACTTGAGCATTATTTTGGTAAGCGTAAACTGTTGAATAAAAATGTTCATTGCCGTGCTTGGGTGGCTCAGTCAGTTGAGCATCTGACTCTTGGTTTTTGCTCAGGTCATGATGTCAGGGCAGGCAGATTGAGCCCCACCTCCGGATCCATGCTCTGCTTGAGATTCTCTCTCTGGCCCCCCTCTGGCTCATGCACGTGCAGGCTCTCTCTCAAATAAATAAATCCCTAAAGAAAATAAAAATAAAAATGTTCATCCAAAAATATACATTATGCTGCTTGCTCTCAGCCTTATCTTTTCCTGGATCTCTTTTCCCTCAGACGTTGGTAAACCAATTTGAGAGAGGATAAAAAATCCTTAGCTGTAATTTATTTCCTTGTGAAGGAGCAAGTCAGGAGAGTCTATGCCTATATATTGAAGGTAATCAAATGTTTGGGGCACCCCCTTCAGGCTAGACTCTGTGTTAGGTGTTTAGGGGTGCAGATACATCTCAGCTCCTGCTCTTAATGAGCCGCCTTAGTGGAGTCATGGTAACAATCAAAAAATCATCACAAGGTATTAAATATGACCAGTTTGCCAAATGCTGTAATGGATTACTAGGCAAAAATTAAGATTTAATTTGTATGGATGAGAGGTATGTTTCTAGAACCGAGGTGAGGAGATTTGCCCCACTAGTCCAGGCTTGGCTCCAAGGTCCTCTGGTGATGCTCTCGGAAGGAGATGGTCTGGTCTTCTCCTGATGTCCCGCTGCACGTCCTCATTCTCATGCATTCATTAATGGGCACCAGCAAACTGGAAAGCCTTTGAAAGCGGGGTGTGTGTCACAACCATCGGTGGTTTCCCCGGAATACTTGGCACAAGCAGGTGCTCAAAGTGTCCAGCTGCACATGGCCACCATGCCCTGGAGCCTGGAGGTGTGTTGGCTGGACCACAAAATGGGGAGAGTTTCCCTCCTTCCCTCGAGGGAGGCCCCTCGCACCAGCCACACGCTCCGCTGCTGGGCTCCACGGACCCCCCCCCCCCACACCCCGAACACCCGCGACGGAGGACATTTTTCCTGAAGGTTTACGGGGAACCCGCTGCCCGCCGCTTGGCCTCCGCAGGTGCTCACCGCATCTTCCTGCCCCTAAGGCCCCTGGCCTGCCCCTGAGCTACCCGGACCTGGTGTCCCTTCTGTGGCATTTCTCTCCTCGGCTCCCTCGTTGACTCTCAAACAGCACATTTCCTGTCACTGTATCTGCCTATCTCCACGCCCCGGTAGGCTGCCCCATGGGGACGGGAATCCCGGTTTATTAATGTGTGGGTGGCTCCGTTGGGACTGAGTTCAGTGAGAGGTTCGAGCAAACCACACCGTACAGGTGGAATCACTATGGTCCCTTTATTGATCGCCGGACAGGAGGTCCACGGGGAGGTGGTCCGGGGTCAGTGTAGCCGCTCCACACCCCAGGGGGTGGCGGCTGTCGGGGCCCCGGCAAGAAAAGCGTGGCACGCTCAAGTGGCCGGTTGAGGAGGATGAAATGAAGGGAAACCGTGGCGGGGGGAGGCGCCTTTCGGCGCTCTCTGACCCCGGCCTGGGGGGACAAGGTGAGGGGCAATTAGCAGAATTGGAAGACAGCTGTAGCTGCAGGTATTGGGGGCCTCCGGAAAGGGGCTGCTGCCTCCAGAAGAGGACCACAGCCGCTGCCAACGCGGGGCAGCAACAGTGGAGCCTGACCTCATCTCCGTCCCTCCTTCCACTCTCCCGCCGGGGCCTCCGACCTTCCTCTTCGAAGGAACCTAACTGGAAGCCGGAGGGTAAGGAAGCCCCCCGACTCAGTCCATAAGGGCCAGCGTCTTGGGGCACGGAGCTGAGTGCAGGTAAGTGGACGGTGGATGGAGAGGGGCAATGGAGCGCATCCCCCCCTCTGCTGTCCTTAGAGCCCGCGCCTTCCGTCTGATGCTGGTTTCAGTGGGGCTGCCGAACTCTGGGCATCATGCGAGTGTTCAAGCCAGCGATAAAGCAAGGAGACAGACTGTGTGAACAGTGTTGGGCCCTTTACCTCAGGAGAGCAGGTTTCCTGGAAACTCCACCGGCTGTCTTCCAATTATAGCTCAAGGCCAGAAATGGGTCCATAGTTTTTCCTCTGAAGGTGATCGTGTGGGAGCCCATCGCCCTCCCCCACCCCTTGAGAAGCCCCCAGGGTAAGGCCGAATGTCAGGGGTCTAAGAATTGGAAAAATCTAGCAAGCCTGCTTGAAGGAAGTGGGTAATAAGTAAACTAGAAGTCAATGAATCAACTCAAGAAATTGTGTTTGTGTTTATGGTTACTGTATTTCATTTGCAAAACGAAAACCAGAAACAGTTTATGATCTGAAATTAACAATCTAAACTGGATTTTACGAAGAGGAAGTTGTAATCTATTATCCTATCCTTACCATCCTGTATCATCTGGTGGGGAGACTATTTGCATTCATACCTGTCAAAAGGACAGTTTTTTTAAAAAGAGCACTTCAAGTGGCTCAATGCAAAGATTTTACTCTAATACAGAAGGACTTGGAGCAGAAACCTGTGCATGACCTTTGGCTTTTCTTCGTTAATTAAGTTAGCAAGGGCTTGCCGTATGCTCCTTGGGCCCTGTGCCGTGGGGGGAGACGCACACGAGACAAGCTGTCGCCTTGGCCTGCAGGGAGCTCACAACCTGTTCACACCAACGGCTGAGCTACCTTCCATGACTAAGTGTGAAGCTGGGCCTGGAAGAGGACCGAGGAGCTGTGTCTGGAGGCTCCTGCTCAGGACTCAGGGGTCAGTGGAGAGCAAAGAGCTCGGGGTCGGGCAGGTAGCCAGGACAACAGCACAGTGGCTGGACTCAGGTAGTAGAACCTCAATCATTACCGGTTCTTTATTACCGATCTGGAAATACCTTCTCCCAACCAACCACGGACTCCAGGCCAGGCAGGGGGCCAGGCAGGGGGCCCGTAACTCGTTTTCTCTGCCCCACTTGCATGCACAATGTTACACCCCAAATTAGCAACGTCTCCCTTCAGATCGGGGTGTGGGTCCCCTGGCAAAGTTCTTCTTCCTCTGCCAGCTTGGCTTCAATCCCAAGAACGGGCCAGGTTGGAGATGGGGCCATCCAACCCTCTCCCCCGTCTTTCTACTGAGCTCACCTCAACGCACAAGACAGACTGCAGGACATTAGCAGGTGACGGGTGCATGATCCCTGCAGACGGTGCTCCCACACACAGGCAGGTGACCTTGGCAAAGATGAGGCAGGGTGTAAGGAGTAAGGAGGCTGGGTGGCGGCTCGCACCTGTGCCCCCAGCCAGATGGAAGGCAGCAGAGCGTGGGGATGGCGCCAGGACACCTTGCGTGGGGTGCCATGGGATTTATCATTTCCTTCACACGGATGTCTGCCGAGAAGGGAGGCCAAGAGTAAAATGTTTTAAATATAAGGACATTTGTTTAAGTTTGAGATGTCTCCTAAAGTCCGTGGTTTTGGAGGGTGGTCTGGGCTTGGAAGGGAAAGGAGGGACACAGCCATGGATAAAGTGGTGTTGGCAGGTGGGTGCAGTCAGGAATGAGAGGTTTTCCACGTGTTCCTGGAAGTGACACTTGAGTGTGCAGCCGGGGGACAGTCTGAGCAGAGCAAGGGTCCAGTGAGGCCCCTCCCACCTGCTTCCCCACGTCACCGCCCTGGCGAAGGGAAGTTCCTGCGCCGTGAAGAGCTGCCCCGCACACACAGCCCCGTGGCGGGCGTCAGTCTCCCAGGGCTTGGCGGACAAACTGCCGCAGACCGCGCGGCTTAGGACGACAGAGACGTATCCTCTCGCAGCTCTGGTGGCATCGGCAGGTGGGGCTCCTTCTTGGGGGCGCAAGGGAGGATCCGTGCCGCCCCCCCGGGGCTCCGGGCTCTCCATGGCCGGCAACAGCCCCCTCCACCTCTGTCCCCGTCGGGCCGTGTCCCTGTGTGTCTGCTGCGTGTTCCCAGGATGTTCTCCTCTCCCCGTGGAAAACAGATCCTCTGCTTCCAAACTACAATGGTGGACAGGCCTAAGAGAGCCCCATTCCAGAAGGGAGAAGGTGGAAGAAGGAAAGTGGTCACGGTCCCAAGCAAGTCTGAAACCACAGGGCACGCTCCAGGAGGCTTCGGCCGAGAAGGGCTGAGGCTCCACGCTCTGCCCCCTGCACCCTCTGGGCTGTCCTTGGAGCCGTTCGGGTTCACAGCCTGTCCCCTGCCTGCAGAGTCCCGGGAGTGAGGTGTCCCTGTTCTGAGACCCCACGTTTAGAATGTCGTCCAGTGGACGGGATGGTGACCAGCTCTCCCTGGCCTAGCAGGAGTGTGGGGAGGGGGTCCGTCAGGCAGCAAAGCTGGTCTTGGCCCAGCGACAGTGCTCTGTGCCCAACAATGCTGCGGTGCCGTCCCTTCATCCCTCCCTCTCTCCACCACGTGAGCTCACACGTTGCTCCTGGCGGGTCCAGAACCAAACGCCGGATTCGAGTACAATGCGCATGAGCAGGTGCAAGCTCAAGCTTCGTCTGACCCGATATCCTGGGGCTTCATCTCTAACAGGCCAGGAGCGGCAAGGGGGCGCCGTCCGAGGGGCAGAAAGCGCTCTGCACTGGCACGTTCTACATGGAAGATCGAGCGGTCCCTTGTCTGCGAGGAAGGACTGTAGGCGCCTGCTCAGGATGGAGAGACACTAGCTCGGTGAGAAGGAAGCCGGGAAAGCGAGGACCCATCACAAGGACTTCTGATCCTTCACACCCAAACCTCCTGGTGGCCGGGGAACTCGGTCGTCCCTTGGACAAAGACGACGGTCACTTCTGGTTGAGAGGCGCCGTCCTTGTGGTTTATTTTCTGCAGACACACCTTTGAGCTTTAGGACTGGGGAGGTGGGGGGAGGGACAGCTGATGTCCGTCCTGAGTGTGGAGTGGTGGCCAAGGGAAAGCCAACTTGCTGAACACAGAAAGCACGGTGGTGCTTCTGTGTCCGGCAAAGGTGCCTGGGGGCACGTCCAGGCCAGCGGGGAAGCGGGGCTCTGGCCCTGCCACCCCAGTTTCATCCCAGGCCGTTGGTCGGCCCCCACCGTGCCCCATGCCCTGTGTGTGCCCAGCAGGAAGTGGGTGGGGCCCTGATGCCTTCTGGTTGCTCACTGGTCCTACAACAGTGCATCATTCCTGAACCAAAGCAGAGCAAATGCCAACTCCCTGCATGACGAAGCTGGCAGCCTCTGCCAGATTCACAATCTGTTTTTTTTTTTTTAGGGGGGAAGGGGCAGAGAGGGAGAGAGAATCTTAAGCAGACTCCCCACTGAGCACAGAGCCCAAAGCGGGGCTCCATCCCACAACCCTGAGCTCATGACCTGAGCTGAAGTCAAGAGTCAGATGGTTAACTGATGGAGCCACCCAGGAGCCCCCAGATTCACACTCTTCTTCTTCTTCTTTTTTTTTAAGATTTATTTTTCACAAAGCAGGGGAAGTGGCAGCAGAGGGAGAGGGAGAAGCAGACTCCCCACCGAGCCGGGAGCCCGAGGCGGGGCTCCATCCCAGGACCCTGGGACCATGACCTGAGCTGAAGGCAGACGCTCAGCCATCTGAGCCACCCAGGCGCCCCGCAGATTCACACTCTTAAGGAAGGAGCCACATCCCACTTAACGACTCCGACGCTCACCATGAGGTTGTGTTGAGACAGTTGGTGGTTAGCAGCGTCCCCTCACGAGGCTTGCCCAGCTGTGCACTGAAGGGCAGGGGCTGGAGCCAGCAAACACATGGATGAGGATGCGGGGGGCTGGGAGTGGGTGTGGACACGGTCCCTGGGGGGCCCCACTGACCCTAGACACACATTACTGACACATCCTTTAGACCTGCGGCCAGGAAGTCTTTGTGGAAAACTCCTGAGTCCATGAGTATGCAGTCGAACTTGGGGATTTGCTTTTGGCGCGAGGGAACCACGGTTATGGATAGACGGGGTGGGAGAAACGGCAAGGTCTCGCCTCCCAGCCCGACAGTTCGGTCAACTCGGGCTCAGACCCCTCAGCTCACCCCCCTTTAATGAGATTAGCGGCCCAGGAGCAAAAGCCCACATCTTGAGAAAGTGTTACTGTTCCCATACTGCTCCACCCAGTGAGCGACCTCTCCAGCACCCGCTGGACCCTGTGCTCCTGGGCAGTAGGACATCCGTCTCCCTGTGTCCCCGTCCGTGCCCCCGCCTCCGGCACAGGTGAGATGCGCTCCGTCTGCATCAACACAGTGACGGAAAACCGAACAGTGACGGGGAAATTGGGCCTTGAGATATCTTCCTTAGAGAAGTTGTGTGTAGACCGTCTCTCTCCCTCTCAGTGTGTGTGTGCGTACACGCACACACCACACGCACACATGCACAGAAATCCGAGAAGGGTATTAACTCTAAGAGTATTAACAGTTTTCCATGAAAACTTTTTAAATATATATAACAAGTGTTTCAGTTCCTCACAACTCACATTACTTTTGTAATCAGAAAAAATAATTACGGTATAAATAAAAGCTTAAGACCCAACTATTCATGCAGTCGAGGTGAATGTTTTCAGCCCCAGCTATCCCCACTCCTTCGTCAGCTGCCTCTGCAGGGCCCACCTTACGCCGTGACTCACAGGTGCCCCAGGAACCCACGTCTTGTACAGTTTCAGTGGGTGATGGGGGTCAAGAGGACACTGATCTCGAGCACCGAGTAGTGGATAACATTGCTGAGTCACCGAGACTAGTGGGACACTGTGTGTTAACTGCACTGTGTGAAAATAAGAATAAAAATAAAACAGTTTCCACCACTAGACCCGTTAGGTGCCTGTAATTCTCAGCACTGAGGGCCATGGTTTGGATTAAGGCCCCATGTGTCTAAACGGTCCCTATTGGAAAGCGTGGCTGTTACCCACCAGGAGGACGGCTCCCCAGGAGGCCTGTGGGGGGGGCGGGACCAGAGACCCGTCAGCGGGATGATGTCACTGCAGGGGTGTGCCCCGGGCCGGTGGGGAGGGGCGGGTGGAGGGTGCGAGGACCCGCCTGGGGACAGCCAGGGACACACCCAGTGGCCACAGTCCTTGGGCAGGCAGAGGACACTTTACGGGTGGGCATCTGGAAAGAGGCGGTGAGGACACAGGACACGCTCCCCGCCGCCCGCAAGCAGATGGCCCGCCCCTCGGCCGCCAGCCAGGTGCCAGACCCCGGAGCCCAGTGGGCCGTCTGCGGGGGCTGTTGCTGGGGACGTGTGGGCAGGGCTGGCGGGGGCTTGGCGTGGACAGCACAGCTGGTGTTTTCTGGGACCGCGCTGTCACTGGACACCCCGGCTTGTCCTTCCAGCCCCACCCAGTCCCAGGCCAGATGATTTCTCTGTGCTTAGCCTCTTGGCTGGTGCGCCTGGCTGGTTTCATACCCGCCGTGTCGTTCCAGCCTCGAACTTGGCTAAGTCTCCAGGAGACCTTTTGCACAATTTACAGTGTTTTTCTCCTCTCAACTTACTCTTGTGTGCGGTGCTCAAACTGGCTTAAGCCTGCTTCCTCCACAGTGTCAGGAACAGTCTCCAATCCTGTCAGGGTGTTAGGGGTTAGCTGGGGTGTGCTCGATTTCACTCCGCTGTCATTCCTTGGGGGTGCGGGTTCCGGCCTCTGTCACCCGCTCCGACGAAAACACGGACGTGGGATACCAGATATTTCAGATGGTGTTCGGATTAATCCCAGGGTCCTCTTTTTTTACCCAAGGACTTTTCCTGGTGCCTTGACCTTGCCAGGCATTTCTAATTATTTCGGTTAATCGTTTTCTTATATTTTTATGAATCTAGAAGCATGGGAGTCCCTTGATGTGACTTAACCTGGTCTGTAGGAACCAATGCTGTGACGGCTGTTGATGATAATTTGAGGCAAATGTTTTCTAAATTCTCTAGGTTTCCTTTTCACACTTAAAATGCTGACCTTGAGGAAGTTTGGGACTTTTCTGTCACATAGGTCAAAACTGAGCAATTAATTTCTTGATAGTTCCAAGGTCTTGCATCTTTATTTTTTTTAAATTATCTTATGTTTTATTAGGGGGAAAACATGGCATCGGAAGATATACGGAAGGACTTAACCTGTGGCTCAGGGACAGCCTGGAAGAGTGGTGGAGGTCATCACATCAGAGACAACATCAGACACTAGAATGACCCGAGACCCACAAGTCTCGGGTGTGTTGGTAAATCCTTCCAAGGGCAACAACCACATCCGACCTCCTAGGTTGCCGATCGTAGGGGAGAGAAGCAATGGGTTCCTTCGTCGGGTCCCCGGATCATTCCATTTCCATTGGGATTCCCAGTGCCCGCTGCCATCTCTGTGACTCATGTAGTCCTTGGTGGACCCCTGGTCACTTTTCACCCAAACCGTAGTGGGTGAACCAGTAAAACAGGGTGTGAAGGAGAGTTATCATCCATCTTCCCCCCTAAACGGTGAGCCTCAAGCATGATAGAAACTGGAAATGTCATTCTCTGCCCATGATGCCCTGCATGCAGGAACTCACTCAGGAATGTCGTGAGGCCCGATGACGAGTAGCATGGTCCCCACGGGGTCCTCATTCTTGCTGCTCTTGCCCCAGGCCCCTACCGAGAGCTCTGTTTTGCCCATTTGGGGGCTTTGGTCCTGCAGACCCCGTGTCCCAGTCAGCTCAGCCTGCCCTCCCAGTTCTGGACGCTGGAGACCTGAGATTAGGGTGCCACATGCTGGGGTTGTGGTGAGGGCTCTCTCCTGGCTTGCAGACGGCTGCCTTCTCGCTGTGTCTTCACGTGGAAGAGAGAGGGAGAGGGGGAGAGAGAGAGCATGAGGGTAGCTCTTGTTATAAGGACAGTGATGCCATCATGGGACCTCCACCCTCACGGCCTCACCTAAACCTAGCTGCCTCCCAACGTTCCCACCTCCTAACACCATCACACTGGGGTTAGGGCTTCAACATATGAATTTGGTGGGGGGACACCAACATTCCATCCATAACAACAAGTCAGATGGACTAGAGCGGTGTGTCCAATAGGGTGGCCATGAGCCACACAGGGCTTTGGGGCACTTGAAATGTGGCCAGCCCGACCCAGACGTGCTGAAGAGTCTAAAATGCACACTGAATCTCAAAAACTTAGCATGAAAAAAAATGTAAAATGCCCTGTAAGTAATCTAAATATATGATTTCCTATTATATTTTGGGTAACACTGGGTTAAATAACACATAATATTAAAATAGATTTCATCTATTTTTTAAAGGACTTTGTGAAGCGTGTTTGTGAGAGAATGTAAGCTCATACATGTGGCTGGTGATATGTTTCTGTAGGATGGTCCTGGAAAAGGGCAGAGGCAGGAGCGCGGGGAGACGGGCCAGGGCTGTGGGTGTCCCCGTGGCCAGCGCACCAAGCCCACCGCCGAATCGTGAAGGCAAAGAGAAGCTGCTGTCGATGAGAAATAAACCTAGCCTTTGACAGGTGTAAGGAAAATATGAGAATTTCGTCTACATCATGTCTTCGAACGTGGCTTCAGGCAGAGAACGGGCCCCCCGGACCCACCTCTCCCCTGGTTTCTGCAGGGCGCACGTGAAGGTCTTCGGTCAGCATCGTGTGCCTCAGATCACAGGTGCGGGGGGCGTGGACTGTGCGAGACCGCGGCAGACACCGTTCAAGTGAGACACTGCGTCGGCGTGATTCACACCGTGACGGCAGATGCAGTCGGGGCGGACTGCTCTCCCTGATCGGTGGAAGGAAGAGAACTGGAAGTGGGATGGGCCCACTGTGGGGTGTAGTGCTGGACTCCTGTGCCCGGTTTCTGAGCTGTGGCTGGGGCCGGCTCGCTCAGACAGGTTGCAGAAATTACACCCCGCTTTTGAGCCTGGGGCTGGGGAAGGGATCAGGGAGCACACTTGTCCCATCACTGTCCTGTGGATTTGAGCACATGTGCACAATTCCAGCACACCTCACTCCGCCGTGCGTCTTCTCTTCCTCCTCCTCGTCCTCTTTCTTTGAGGAGGAGGCTGACGAAAGCAAAGAAAGGTGGTTAGGCAGAGGTCATTAACACGGAGCTCGCTCAGTTCCCGTTCACTAAATAAGGCTGAGATAAAAACCATTTGTGATATTATTTCTTGTGGGTCCCGGCCCCCGCAATCAGCAATAGTTTTTCATCATCTGCTGTGAGCCGGTGGAGAGCAGAGGAACGGGACCATCCTATGGCGTGCGGCGGAGGCCCCCTGGGGTTGAGGATCTGCTGGGCACTGGCTGGTGCAGGGAGCTCCAGGCCCGCTTGGATTAGGCTTCCATCAGACCCAAGGGAAGGCATTGCTACCCTCATGTCCGGATGAGGAGCCCAGAGGTGAAGAGGTCCAGTAGCTTCCTGAGGCCCCACATCTGCTTGGTGGGGAGGACGGGGTCCCCAGACCTCTGCCTCCCTTGCTGCCTGTGATCACACGTGCACAGGACCTCTGCTGTGCCATCTCACTGCTGCCATGATGGGGCAATGTGACTGCATATAAATAGTCACGAGGGATAAATAAGCCTGAGGCTGAGCGAGGCTCACTCTGGGTTAGAGGAGGCCACGGGCTCCAACCCCAGGCGGACCTCCCACCAGCACTGGGGGGTGACGAGGAGCAGTGCGGATGTGGTGCGAGATGAGGCACGGGCAGGAGGCACCGGTGTGGCCAGCATCTCGTGGTGGATGCAGGGGACGCAGGGGGGAAGAGGGGCAGCTTGTGAAGACCGCAAGTCCCAAGGGGGGCAGTTTTTGGTAAGTAGTGGGGGCCCCTGGACGGTTTTGAGTGATGCCAAAATATGAACAGATCAGTCCGTTCAGCTATTTAAGTGAGGATGCAGAATGCGGATCCCAAGCACCAGCTAAGCCCCTCCCCTCTGCCACCGACAAAGAAGGCCAGAGGTGAACCGTGTCTCTCAGGGTCGCGGCCAGGAAAGGGCTGTGGGACCCATGCTGCTTTCATTCCTGGGGCAGGAGCGTCCTTCCAGACCCTGTTGGCAGTGGTGACATGACAACCAGCCGCAAGAGACTCTTTGGATTTAAGTTCATTAAAATGGAATGAAAAGACAATCCAGAGCACATGGATCCTGCATCGCCCTAGCCGCCGTTCGGGTGCTCAATCCATGTGTGGTGGTCCGTGGCTGCACCTTGTAGATCTAGAACATTCCCATCATTGCAGAAAGTTCTGTTGCTCAGGCTCTCTCCACTGCGGCTGCTCTGCCTTCCAGGATTTCGGGCCGTCGTCTGCACCCAGGACCCACGCATGACTTTCTCCCTAGCTCCCGGCACTGCATCCAGCACTGGGCCTGTGTCCTCAGAGGGTCTGGCCAACCCATGTGAGGCCCTTTTAGGGTCATTTCAGTTTCCCTTTCCCTTCCGCTCCCTGCAGCCGCTCCAGCCCTTGTCAACAGCCCTGCTCCCCAGTTCCAGCCAAAAATTGCTGAGGCTTGCAGCTGGCGGAAGACGTGGATCTGGGCTGATGGTGGCACCACTTTGGCCTGGAATGTTCTGCCCAGTGGCCTGAGCCTGGCACAGGAAGCAGGGCAAGGTGAGGAAGGAGCCCAGTGAGCTGGCAGGAGTCACCCTTGTCCTGTGGCGACCTGCCAGAGTCAAGAATACCCTGGAGCTCATCCTTCCACGGAAACGTCTGGAATGATTGTCTCTGTATTCCTCAACCAGTTCTCCCAATAATGGTGACATTTCAAGCATTTCGAACATTGTTTTGGGGGAAATACAGTGTCTCCTGCTCATTTAGCTGTGTCAAGTCATTTATTTGTCTTATTCTTTTTGCTCAGCAGGTGGCATTTTTGTTCAGTGATTTTATTCGTAGCTGCCTGTGTTTATCGACCATGACATATTAATCATGCAAATTAGGGTATTATTAACGAAGGAAAAATTAATTCTGCTACTGCTTCTGGGTTTGCTGTGACAGGTTTGTTAATGCCTGTTCCTCGCTAATACCGCCAGCGACTTCTCGTGGCTGCAGCAAATTGACACATTACATTCAGGGTCAAGGCTGGGGACCGAAGCTCTTCACAGCTGGTGTTGAAAGCACGTATTTATTTGAGAGTGCACCCTTTTAGGACCGTATTGCAAAATCCCCTTTTCTTCCCACTGTGGGAGTTTCTCCATCTTCTGGTATCTCCTAGTGAAGCCCACCGAAGGCAAATACCGGCCCAGCAGACCAGTGTGTGGCCTTCGGCGATTCCTGAGTCCCAGCCTTCTTGTTATCCAAGTGCTATTTGCAGAATGAGCACAGTGAATCATTCTTCCTCAGGAAGTGCCCCTTCTCGTGACTCTGCTTGTGAAGCAGGGGGTGGGTGCAGCAAGACTGGGGAGCTGTGGGCATCTGTCCTCAGGACACCAGACACCTGCAGATGATTTAAAAGCATGCCCAGTACCCACATCTCCCCGTACTGCCCTCTCGTTAGTCCTCATAAGCACACAGTGGCCCCTGTGCTCAGAAAGACTGGCTTGCTCTTATCTACTTCCATTGTGCAATGCTCGCCCACTCCAGCGAGCCAAGTGTGGAAACAGAATGTTTTTGGAAACGTGGCGGTCACCCGGCGCACAGCGGGAACACCCCCTCTGGAAGGTTGTGCCATTCTGGAAAGCTTACTAAGTCACACCACCTTTTGTCATGAGACTTGGCTGACCCTGAGAAAAGAAACGGTCAGCTCTGCTCTGCTCGCCCTGCAGGTCGGCAGTGAGTGCAGGCTGGGGGGCGGGGGAGGGCTTTGGGCTGCTGGGGGGACCTTCTTGCAACTGTTGGCTGTGAACTTGAAGGCTTCTCCTTGGCGCTGCCTCAAGGCCACGGAGGGAGGGGAATGAGCCAGATGCAGAGTTGGCTGAGCCACCTGGACTCCCTCACTTTGGCCTCTTTGATACTTCTCATGACTTCTGCTGTCCTTCCCCTAAGGTGTCCAGAACCTCAGTCCTCAGTTTGTGACATCCCACCTGTGTCGATACTCACGCTCCCTCCTTTCCTGTGAGCATCCCACCTGCTCCTTCTTCAAACCTATGTGTCCAGTGCTATTTCCCTCCAGACGCCCGGTGCAGTGGTGGGGGAGAGATTCTCCCCAGCCTCTTAGACAATATCGTGAGCGAGACCCCAGACCCCAGGCCTGGGAGGCCGGGCATGGGTGCCATACGTCTGCCAGGGCCACCTTAACAAACCCCACAGGCAGAGTGGCTTAAACACCGTAAATTATGGTTTCCCAGTTCTGGAAGCTGGAAGTCTGTGAGCAGGTTGTGCAGGCCTTGCTCCCAGCTCCCAGCACTCCTGGGCTTGTGGACGGCGTTCTCCTTATGCCTTCACGTGGCCTCCCCCACTGTGTAGACCCCTTTCCATACAATATTCTTTTTATAAGCGACCAGTCATTTTGCATTAGGAACTCCCCTACTCTGGTAAGACCTCATGGTGACTAATCACATCTTCAATGGCCTCATTTCCAAATAAGGTCACACTCTGAGGTTCTGGGAGTTTGGACTTTGACATAGGAATTTTTTGGGGGGTGGGGGGTGGAGAGGGACACAATCTAACCCCTTAACAGGAGCAAAGACCATAGTACCAGGAACCCCACTGTCTCTAACCGTGACAGCCCATGACCCAGCCCAGTGGGTAGCCTGGAGTGAACACCTCTGAACCCTCTGAACGTCGGCTGAGCATCCAGGTTCTGCGTCCCTCAAGACGACAGTACCCTTGCTGGAGAACATCGTCGTTGTCGGGGTCTGCACCTTTGATGAGTTCGTGGAAATGAAACCCCAAGAAAGGTAGGGGACAGATGCCTTCAGGGACAAGAGGAATAAAGTCCCAGAATTGCAAGCCCTGTCTCCCCACCCACATCTCTTCCTTCACTTCGCCTCTCCCTGGGCTTGGCCTGACTCAGACTGTCTTCTCTACGGGGTGGCAGGAAACAAGGCCACCGGCTGCCCCTCCCACCTCCCTGCTTTGCCACGAGGGAGGAGTCAAGACTGGCTCTCCGTGTGATGAAGTTTCACACTGGGGGAGGGCTCTGGTGGGTCCAGCTGGTGTCAGGCCAACCCCGGGCCAGGGACTTACCCCCGGCGGATGAGCGGCAACAGCTGGGAGTTGGGACAGACATCCAGCTGCGGCCAAGCAGCTATCACCGGAGTGGAGTGGGGATCCATAAGCTCTCTTGAGCCAAGCAGTTGGATTGTTTCCCCGAAGAAGAGGCATGTCCTTCAGGACAGGACCAAGAAGGCTTCTGTGATTCCCTGAGTGTTAGATCAACGCCCCAACAGAGCACTGCGGAAGTTTCGCTGTGTTTTCCTTTGCTCCTTGCCAGGTGCGGAGCACACAGAACTCACAGAGTGTTTCACTCAGCGGGTTTTGGGGTTCTTCCCAGACGTGGCCTTTGGTAGCTCTGGACTTGGAGGGAAGAGGTGTGTCTGGGAATCCTGGCTTGTCTACTCCTGGCTGTGGGAATTTGGGCCAGATGCATCCCCTTTGAGCACTGGGGGGGGGGGGGGGGTCCAACTTGAAGGTTCTGCAGGGTTTCTGGGCAGGTTAAAATGATATAATTTTTTTTAAGCTTTTATTTATTTATTTGACAGAGAGAGAGAGATTGCAAGGGCTGCAAGGGCAGCAAGGCTGGAGGGGAAGACAGGAGTTTAGGGTTTTTTTAAATTGTGGCAAAATACACATAATATAAAATTTACCAACTTAGCCACTTCTTTTTTTTTTTTTTTTAAGATTTTATTTATTTATTCATGAGAGACAGAGAGAGAGAGGCAGAGGGAGAAGCAGACTTCCGGTGGAGCAGGGAGCCCGATGCGGAACTCGATCCCAGGACCCTGGGATCATGACTGAGCCGAAGGCAGACGCTTAACCATCTGAGCCAGCCAGGCGCCCTCAACTTAGCCACTTCTAAGTGCACAATTCAGCGGCAGCAAGGACGTTCACACCGTGTCCAGCCATCACCACCACCCTCTCCAGAACTTTCTTCATCTTCCCAAACTGAAACTCCCTAAGTTCCCCAGGAGACACTGACTTCCCTTCTCCCTCCCTCAGCCCCCGTTGCCCACCCTCTTCTCTCCGGCTCTGTGAATGGGACAGCTTCGTGTAAGTGGACTCACGGAGCATTTGCCTCTCGGTGCCTGGATTCTCTCACTTAGTATAATGCTCTCAAGGCTTTCATGTTGTAGGGGGAGGCGGGACAGCATCCACTATCCAGCTATGGGCGCTCAGCTTGCTTCCCCCTCTTGGCTGCCATCAGTGATGCTGTGTGAACACGGGTGACCGCGTAACCCCTCGCCGCCGCGCCTTCCATTCTCTTGGCCGTGCACCTGGAGGTGGGGCTGCTGGGTCGAATGGCAGTTCCATTTTTAATATTTTGAGGAACTGCCACACCGTTGAGTGAACGTGGGGAGGGGGCCGCCAGGAGCCTGTAATCAGAGAGGCCGTTCTGACAAAGGTGGAGTCAGAGTTGCAATTCAGGGCTGGGGTCGTCTGAGGGGATGACACGCCTGGCGGGACCACGGCAGCCACCCCATGGTGGATACGGCCGTCAGCAGGCATCGTTGGAGACGGGGGAGAAAGAGATGCCAGAAATTGTCTGTCTCCTTCAAACAGGGGCGTCTCGTGTGCTCCAAGGCGGATGGGAGGCTGCCGAGTGTGCGGACCCCAGCGAGGCTGGACGAGTCGCGTCTCTGGTCTGTGTGTCCTTCCCCGTCTGCATGTTAATGGTAACTGCCCTGCACCCCTCACAAAGCTGTTAAGAAACGAGCGAGGTATATTTGGAAAAGCTTTATGGTTGTCGAGTACTTCTGTATCTAGTTATTATTCTTGCATAAAAGATGCCAAATAATGATAAAGGATGGAGGCCTCTAACCGAAAGGAAATACATGAGGACATCCTAACGCAGGACACCCTCCCCTGATCTCCTCCCCTGACCACTATGATTTTCTGTCCTTTTCCCCAACATTGGCTGAGAGAGGAGGGGGGAGGCAAACTTTTAAGTGTGTTAGAATTAACTTCCCTAAGCTGTTTCCTGGCTTAATCCTTAATCATGTTCCTTCACTCCCCAAATCGTCCTGATGTGCATGATGACCACCTGCATCTGAGGCATCTGGGAGTCTCTGAAAAGGTACATTTCTGGGCTGCATCTCAGCGAGTCGTCAGAACGTCTGTGCCGGGTCCGGGATGTTGCATTTTATTTGTTTACCTATTTTAAGATTTTATTTATTTCTTTGAGAGAGAGCACGCATGAGCGGGGGGCGGGGGAGAGGCAGAAGGAAAGAGAGAACCTCAAGCAGACTCCAATCTGAGCGCAGAACCCGACGTGGGGCTTGATCCCACGACCCTGAGACCATGACCTGAGCCGAGACCAAGAGCCGGCCGCTTCATAGACTGAGCCACCCAGGCGCCCCTGGGACGTCGCATTTTAAACAAACCGGCAATAACCTTTGAGAAGCAGTGTTCCACGGCCACGTCTCGAAGGGAGAGACATAACTAGAGATCATACGAGTATTTTATGAAGAGAAGTGAAGTCCAGTGGTTAAGGGAGAGAACTGCTCTTTCCTGCCACTTACCCTACTGTTTTCTCTGTACAGTGGCGTTGCCAGAAAGATCTAGGCTCGCGTCCAGGAGCATTGCCACCCGGACCTGAAGACGCCCCTTGGCGGAGACTTCGTGGCATGAGACGGGGTGTGAACCGCAAAAGGACTCGCTAAGGTCAGGGTCATCCCAGATGAGGGCTCAGTCCCCGTGATTACCACTTTGGTGTGTGTGTGAGCACCCGCTGTGTGTTCCCCTGTGTAAAGTTTCCTTTCATGGGCGTCCTGGTGGGTGTGTCGGGCTCTGCTGTTTGGTTTCATGTGCATTTCTCTGGTGAGTAAGAGGTTGAGCACCTGGTGCAGGTGGGGGCCTATTACTCCAGGTGAAATAATAGGCCAAGAGGTCGGGGCAGCTGGGAAACCAGCCGGCCGACACCTGCTTCTCCTGGCCTCATGACTGGGTTGGACATTCCCTCTAATTATCCCGGCCTGACCCCACCCCGACTCTTCGCGGGAGCCCGTCTCGACGCCCAGGCCCAAATCCCAGAGGCCCAGGCAGGGCTGTTGTTCTGTGAACTTGGCTTGCAGCCTGCCCGCTTGCCTGCTGCAGCGGAGTCCCTGCTAACCCCTCCTCGTTCCTTGGTCACGGAGAGAGCGTAACTGTTACTAGCAACGTAGTCACCGAATGTGAATACCAGTGACATTCCTGATCCGGTTTTAATGGCAGAAGCCAAGGAACTTGGATCTGCCTGGCGTAAAGTTGAAAGCTACTTGGAGAAAGCTTTTTTGTTTTCCATTTGGTAAAATGTCAGGAAAACGTTTGGTTGACAAGCTAAAAAACTCTAGTAGGGAATAATGTGTCCAAGAGCAGCCAAGTCCTTCTTACCAGAATCTCCTAGACACGGCCTCTGGGTTACCTATCTGGAAAGATTCTTACTAGGCCAATCTCTTGATGCTGGACTAATTTCAGAATTTGTGATAATTCAGACACCAGTCGATCTGAAGTTAACTTTATCACTTTTGAAGATGTCAAATTTGCCAGGCGACGACCTAAATTATCTGGCAGATGATGTGTTTTCCAGTTCTTTTTTTTTTTTTAAAGATTTTATTTATTTATTTGACACAGAGAGAGAGAGAGAGAGTGAGCACAAGCAGGGGGAGTGGCAGGCAGAGGCAGAGGGAGAAGCAGGCTCCCCACAGAGAAGGGGGAGCCCGACGTGGGACTCGATCCCAGGACTCCGGGATCGTGACCTGAGCCGAAGGCAGTCGCTTAACCAACTGAGCCACTCAGGCGCCCCTGTTTTCTAGTTCTTGAAAGGCGATTGCTAAGTGTCCGCAGTGAGATGTTAATTGTTCAAGGTGACAAAGCCTGAGAGCCATGGGCCTCTCGAGGCTGCCTGGGGCTGTTTACGCACCTGTGGGGGGGGGGGGCGGGGCGGCAGCCACTTCAAATGCTTTCAGGACTGAACTGCACAAAGGTGCCCCAATAAACCACAGATGCCACCTGGGTGCCAACTCCACCCGCCAGAATTATTTGTCCACTCTGGGGGTGGGGGCGGTGCATGGAAGGACATTCCTAATTTCTGCCATCGGTGAGATTACTGGTGTTTATTGTGCTCAGTTGATATAAACCTGGCAAGAAATGAGTAGTTTGCCAGGGATAGGAATAAAGAGGAAACACCCAGTGTTTGCCATTACAGCAGAGGAAACCCGCTGCGGGCGGCCCCCGCCCCTCACAACACTTCTCTCTGCTCGGTCACTTGTCCTGAAGCCAGCGAGCCGCGGCGCGGGGGCCGTCTGGGTTCTCCCACACATTTAATGCCCTGACCGTGCATACACGGTCATGTCCTCTCCTCCTGCCACAGTGTGGACTGGGTATGAGGGGGGCGCCTCCCAGTTCCTGAGCCTTGGGCTGAAGCTCATGATGAACCAGTCTGGGAAACAATGCTGTGTGGTAAACAACGGGCCCTCCGTGTGGTGTTTATACTGAGGGTTTGGGGTGGAATTAGCTGTTCTTGGAGCCCTCAGGGGATTGGCCACACTCAAGGAGTCCCTCCTCTCACCTCAATAGCCTTACAGAGTCCACATGTGTTCTTTTGTTTGTAGATGGGATTTTTTCTAACCTTTCCACTGAAGGGAAAGTGACCTGGGCATTTCCCATGTCAATTAAAACCTCTCCTCTCCGTAATTCATAACCCCGTGTGGTGTGCCATCATATGAACGTGCCGTACTTGACCGGAACACCTCCCTCTGGTAGGGTCTTGGGGGAGAACGCCATATTCTTCTTGAGCAAGGCTGTTTGGTGCCGCACGTGGACATGATGGTCTGGGGTAGGCTGTGTTGATTTATCTAACGTGTAGTACCTTCCACGTTGTCCATGAGGAAACATTCTAGGCTGACGCTGTTTACGATGCAGGTCAGGGGAGTATTGCTGGGATAACCAGAATTTAACTATTTTTATGAAGATCAGATGTCTGACCTTGACAAAGGATTCCTCCAAGAGTAAGCGATAAGACAGACACCGTGTGGGTGGCTGGCGAGACACACGGCTTGGTGGTTGGACGACATTCCCGCGTCCAATCACCGCCAGACTTACTCAGGGGAGGAGGACAATGGGTGGGGCGTCCGGACAGCCTGACTCCTGGGGAGGTGGCTCTGAGGACCGAGAGCTGTGGTTAGATGGTTTGGGGTGGGGGTGGGCTCTTTTGATTTCTTATCAGGAGCGGATCAGAGCCTCCGGGCCGCCTGGGCCCTGGTGGTTCAGCCCAGCTTTGTCCCCCGGGGGAAGGGGGAGGTCAGTGGTCCACCGGGGTCGATTCTCACTGTTCTCTAGTAGTAGTAGTGCTTTATTTTTGAAGGTTTAAATGGAGATCTAATTGACACTTAGCACTGTGTTAGTTTTAGATGTACAACATAATGATGTGATCATGTGTCTTTTGGAAAATGATCACCACAATGAGTTAACATCCATCACCACACATGGTCGCAGATCTTTCCTAGCCGCTTTCAAGGATACAATACAGTCTTGTTAACTAGAGTCCCCATGCTGTACGTGGCATCCCCAGGACTTAGTTATCTTCTAGCCGGGAACTTTGTCTTCTAACCTTTTGAGCCCCTGCACCCCCCCCCCCCCGGGGTGTCCGCTCTGGGCTCAGTGGCTGGCTGGGAGCAGCGTGGGACGCGTGGACTGGCCTGGGGGGTGTCGGACAGCTCCGGAGTGCGGCCCGGGGCCCTGTGATTAGATTCCTGTAGTTGGAGGTGTGTGAACCCCCATATTTGCTCTTCAGAACAAACCCCACGTCCTCCCGCAGAGTGCCCAGGCTTTCCCCACACAGGGGTGCCCCAGCGACCCCCGCCCTGACTCCGTGTCACTGGTCAGTTTCCTCAGTTCTAATTTAGGGTTTAATCGAGGTGCCTTTGGTTAAAGAAGAACCGACACTCTCCCTGGGTGGAGTAAGCAGGCAGTCGGGCATAAGGCAGGGAATTCCTTAGGAACCTAGGGCATGAAGCTGTCTCCGTCTCTCTGTGTCTCTTTCTCTGTCTCCTCTTCCTGTGTCTCTCTGTCTCTGCTCTCCTCTGTGTCTCTGTCTGACTCCCCTCCAGCTCTGCAGACTTGCTCCCTCTGCTTGGCTGCGACCTGCTACATGGTGGCTGCCCGGGATGGGGTCCTCGGAGCCTGAGCCCCCCACCCCCTCCCACGATCTTCCAGGCAGTACCCGGCATGCGGCAGGTGTCTACGCTGGGCCAGAGCGGCATCCAGCACCTACTCAGTAGATGTGGCCTTTCTTTGTCATTCTGGAGGACAGTCTGAGCTGCTCCCCACGATGTGGTCAGTGAGAAAGCACCCCTGCTTCTGGACCCCCAGCACCTTCTTCTTCTCCTTCTGTCTTAGCCGTGGGCAGGGCCCTCAGCAGCCCATGTGCTAAAAAGCATGGGGCTAGGGTTCTGGCCTGGGCCTCCCTCCCTGGCCACTGGCCATTGGTTGGGCCCAGGGACTTTCCTGGGCCCTGCGGCGATGCCCAAGGCCAGGATGCGCCCTTTCCCTCCGCCCCCAGAGGGCCCTGCTGAGGGAAGCAGTGGTCAACTCTGAAACCCTTTACCCGCCCCGCCGCAGATTACTTCAGACTGATTTGTTTTGCAGCCTGTGAATATTGGCTGGTCCTTCTGTTTCAGAAACTTAAATAAATAAGGAAACACATAACACTTTTTTATTTAAAAAAAGGCCACGACAAAATATGCGAGGGGGGGCCGGGGCCCTCTGCCTGCGCCTAGTTTCCGGAACATTCTTCCCAAGGTGGAATGAGGTCGTCCTAACATTTTCAGGTGATGTTTACTCATGGCCACGCTTGATTCCTTCTAGGCTCACTTCTGAAAACCCTGGAAGGGTTGTTAAAGAGTGTGTGAGAGGCGGCTGGCCCTGAGCTTTGATCTGACTGCTTAATTGCCTTTACTAATCACGCTGAGATCAAGCGGATAAAAATAGCCTCCAGGGTCGGAGGGTGAGCGAGTCCCCCCATGCCCGGTCGCAGGGCGGCAGGGCTGAGGTCTCCTGGACTCCGGCTGGCAGGCTGAAATCGTCGCTCTAATTAAATAAACCAACCTGAACTGCTGAAACTATGCAGACCTCACGACAGGAGGTTTTAGACCATTTACTTAGGGAGAAGTGGAAAGAAATTCAGAAGGCATACTTCCTGAAAAGATTCAAAATTGTTTTCCTGAGTGCTTGGTTCCCAAGCAAAATGAGAAGGCTCTCTCCGTCTCTGCTGTCTCTGTCTCCCTGTCTCCCTCCTTCCCTCTGCCTCTCCTCTCTCAGGGCTTTCTCTCAAAACTTCTGAATAAAAGGCTTCTGTTTCTGAGTATTGGCTAGAGCTTCTCCTCATTTTGGAATGTTCTGATCACCCACCCATGGCCTGTGAAACCGGACTTGAGACTCCTCCTCTCCTACAGGAAGGCCTCCAGGATTACTCTCTTCACCTTCAGGCGAGCTCAGCATTTCTGTCACTGCTTATACAGCTAGCCTGGATGTCATTTTGCGCTTATAAGGATTTTTTTTTTTTTAATGGACAGAGAGAGACACAGCAAGAGAGGGAACACAAGCAGGGGGAGAGGGAGAGGGAGAAGCAGGCTTCCCACCAAGCAGGGAGCCCGATGCGGGGCTCGATCCCAGGACCCCGGGATTGTGACCTGAGCCAAAGGCAGATGCCCAACAACTGAGCCACCCAGGCGCCCCTCATTTTGCGCTTTATAGGTAAATCCCTTTAGAACGCATTTTAGAGGCTTCATTTGGGTATATTTCAGCTTTGCAAGCAGATTGTGTGTTATATCAGGTCTGAAATAATTGTTTTTGTTTCTTTCCTATTTCTCCATGCTGAGCTCATGTCACCTGTCACGCAGGCACCTTCTCCAGTAACCTCGGGATCCAGGTAAATGGTATCATCATCTTCCAGACTCCCAGACTTTGAACCCGGAAGCCCTGGAAAGCATCCTGGCCCTTGGGCATGCTGACATTTAATGCCACAGACGACTTCGGGCCAGCCGCGTAACAGGATTTCACACCCCCAAAGTCTGCATGGAAGCATCTGTGCTTAGCAGTTTTCAGAGAAAGGACGGAGGCTGTGGAGTCTGACTCTGGGGCAGAGGACGGGGCTGGGGAGCGGCTGGTCTGGAAGTGGCCTTTGGTCTCCCAGGACTAGGTGTCGGGGACTCGAGCCCGCTCTGCCACCGGCCGCCTGCGAGCCCCTGGGCAAGGCACCTGACCCGGCCACCCTGGGCCACCGGGGCTCCTCGGCTGTCAGAGGGGTTAAAGGCACCAGCTCGCCGACCTTAGGTGGGAGCAGGTCATGGCGGGGAGGGGCTTTCTTATAGACCCTCAGGGTATCTTCTGGGCTTAAGATTCATAGCTCTGAGTGAAATAGAGGTACACTGGGAAAAGAAAGCCGATGTAATTCAGTTATTCTGGTTCAGCCCTCTAGGACCATCCTGAAGCCCAGCCCAGCCAACCACACCCTCACGTGGGACAGTGGGCCCTGGGCCCAGGCGTCTCCTGACAGGCGTCAGTCAGCCATGGGTTGGTGGCCCCTGGTACCCCCGCCACCCCCCCCAGGCAAATAGCAGCTGGCAAAGCTGGGTCACCAAGGAGCAGAGCTGGAGGGGCGAGGGTGGTGGGCATCCTCAGGGCCCTCGCGCGTTTTCCCCCGGAACCAGGGCTCTGAGAGTTTCAGCCACTCAGGCAGAGCTGGCCCGTCCCGCGGGATGAGCTCAACAAATAGAAGAAGCCACCGCGGGCCTGGGGCGGGTGGGCACTCTGACTCCGTTCCACAGCGGTGTTCAGGGCCCGGCTCTTCGGTCCTCCTCAAGTTACCAGCAAGAGACCCACGGTGGCTCAAAGCATCAGAAATCTCCTCCTGCAGGCTGTGCAGGAGACTCGAGAGGTTCCAGCCTCGCTGCTGGCTCCCGGCTACGCTTCGGTCCATGTGCTCCGTGGCATGGGGCTGCGCGGCCCCCTCTGTCTTCTTCACGGGGCCGGCTCCTCTCTATGGCCCAAATCTCTCTCCTCTCTCTGGTGAGGACACCAGCTGTTGGGTGGGGGTGGTGGGGGCCCACCCTTCAACCACACCCTTCACTTGTTCACGTCGGCAAAGAACCCATTTTCAAATAAGGTCACATTCACGGGTATTGGGGACTTGGACGTAGCTTCTGGGGGGGCACGATTCCATCCACCAGCCTGGTCCTTGGGCTCAGAATCTTGAACATCAAGATTTGGTAGAGACAGGTGGGGCTGAATCCACTCCTTGATTCATGCTCTTTGGGACTCAGAGATGAAAAGACACAGTCCTGCCCTCAAAAGGGTCGTGGTCTTTCTGCCCCATGACCTCAGGAACCCGAGTGTCAGGGGAGGGGATGTTCAGTGTGCACAGAGAGAGGAAGGAGCACGTCCAGGTGGGCTGTGTCTGTGTTGATTCCTCAAAATTAGAAACAAATGTCAAGTTGGCTCCAGGTTGACTAACACTTATCATTAAGGACCTACTATGTGCAGGGAGTTAAGGGCTTCACTGGTCTCAGTGACTATGTCTCGTTGAGGAACAGAATTCACACGGAGAAGGGTCACAAGATGCCTTGTGCTGTGCTCAGGGGGGACCACACTTGTAGAGTATGTTGTGCACTGAACAAGTAGACTAAAGATAACTCTGGAATGGAATAGCTAGACAAGGCTCTAATAGGTCAAAATTTTGCAAAGTAAAGTGCATTTTACTATTTCAACTACGGTAGAAATCCTCTTCACAGAGGTTTTTCGGCTGGTTGGTTAATTTTAAGAGTCCTGAAAGCAAGGAATGCTTTTTTTTTTTTTTTTTAAGATTTTATTTATTTATTTGAGAGAGAGAGAATGAGAGAGAGCACATGAGAGGGGTTAGGGTCAGAGGGAGAAGCAGACTCCCTGCTGAGCAGGGAGCCCGATGTGGGACTCGATCCAGGGACTCCAGGATCACGACCTGAGCCGAAGGCAGTCGCTTAACCAACTGAGCCACCCAGGCGCCCAGGAATGCTTTTTTTAAAAGCTTTTTTCAAAAGAAATATCTTGTTTGGATTTTGGACATACCAATGCACACTTGCACTTTTCTCTTTTTAGCGTGGGGCCATGGCCTTTTCTTGGAGTATGGGTCGCTGCCAGGAACTGTCGGTCCTTTCTAGTGCAAACCACACCTGTGGTTACAGTCTGGGATTTCCAGGTTGGGTGTCCCTGAAGCAGGATGCATAGGAATAATAACTCAATGGGACATACTCACTGGTAAAGGTACTGGGGAACTTGCTAGGGTTCTGGAATGCTCTCTAGCCTAAATCACATGGTAGTTACACAAGCCGTACAAATAAGACTAGTTTTATGGATTTTTTACCTCGATAAGAAAATTTTAAAAATAAAATGGATTGAGAACTAAAGATAGAATGTAATCTTAGCATAGAGTTCTACATTTTTATGATTTCTACATTTTATGATTTTTTAAAAAGATTTTATTTATTTGGGAGAGAGAGAGCACAAGCAGGGGGAGCAGCAGAGGGAGAGGGAGAAGCAGGCTTCCCGCCGAGCAGGGAGCCCGATGCGGGACTCGATCCCAGGACCCTGGGGTCATGACCTGAGCCGAAGGCAGATGCTTAACTGACTGAGCCACCCAGGCATCCCTTTTTTTTTAAAAAGGTTTTTCTTCTAAGATTTTAGTTATGATTTTCCCTATTTTCTACAAGTGTCCTGTCCACAGCTAATACAATGGCAATTTTTTTTAAGGCAAACTCGTTATGGAATCTTTCTAAAGCCGTTCAACTCAGTTTTCATAGAAACAGAACTCCAATGGCCACAGTCGGTGTATTGTGTAATCAAATGGCACATTGTGATAAGTTTTAGGAACAAACATGCCTGGGAGGCGTGTCAGAGCAGAGGAAGGGCATGCCGGCCCAGCCCCTGGCACTCAGCACCCCGTGGCGCCTTCCAGCTGAACACGAACCTCTTGAACCTCTCGGGGAGGCCTTCTGAGTAGCTGATAATCAACCCCTAGCCTCTCACTTCTGTAAATCTGCGCGTTATTTTATCTTACTTTTACAAAACAGCTTTTGTGGAAGGCGCCAGGCTCCCCTGGTGACCCCGCTCTGTGTGGGCCAAGAACACAGAAGCTGTCTTCCCAGGAAACTGTGATATGGCCTCTGCTGAGTCAGTGCATGGTGCCTCAGTTTACCCCCGTAAGTGGGATATGAGCACTGCCCTTCCACAAAGAATTCTAGGGAGTACTTGGTCAGAGACAGACCTCTCCCCGCAGCGCCTGGCCTCTATGGGGTTGCCTGGAGAAACCGTGTTGGCGCCGGGGAGGTCACTGCCCCTGTGTCCAGGTGGGCAGGACGAGGGCTCACTGCAGAAACAGAGTCTTCATGTCCCCTCCCTGCTGCCAGCCAGGTTGGAGAAGAGTGAGAAGAGAGAGAAACACAGAGCAAACCCGGGACTAACTCAATCCGGCCCCTGCATGGGCTTATACCCCTTCCGAAGACTTGTCTGCAGGCCGGCCCTAGGGGGACACCTTCCCCACACCCTCGGCGATATCAGGAGCACAGCTGTGGTGTATGATACCGTCAGGGACCAGATTATGCACCCCTTGCCCCATGCACATGTTGACGTCCTAGCCCCCAGTACCTCCGAACGTGACCTTATTTGGACAGGGGATCTTTGCAGGCACGTAGTTAAGATGAGGCACAGTGGGTTAGGGTGGCCCTAACGAAGGTCTGGTGTGCTGATGTGCAGGGTCGGTTTGGACACAGCCGTTGGCGAAGAAAGAGGTGTCAGGGGGAGCCTACCCTGCCCGCACCCCGATCTCGGACTTCCAGACTCCAGACCGGGAGGAAGTAAGATTCTGCTGTTCACCCCCAAGGCTGTGTATTTGTTAGGTTTCAGCCCCGGGAGGCCGTACCCCCTGTGACTGCGAACCACAGAGCCAGGACATCAAAGACTGCTATTAAAGCACAAGTGTAGTTTGAGACGACGCGGACCAGTGAGCATCGGTAACTAATAATTTGGCGTGGGAGACAGCACAGCCCAGCGACTAAGAGCCTGGAGCTTGGCTGCTTGTGGATCCTGGCTCTGCCCCTTCCCAGCTGTGTGACCAACAGCAAGTGCCTTAACTTCTCTGTGCTTCGCCTGTCAATAGGAGGTAATAAATAGTGCTCACCTCCTGGCATTACATGAGGATCAAGTGAGTTAATATTTGCAAAGGGCTTAGGACAGAGCCTGGGAAATGGAAAGCCCGATGCGTTTGCTGTTCTTTCCCTCACCTGGGAGGCCCGCGGGACAGGTGCTGAGGAACAGAAGGTGGTGGTTTGTTGTGGGGGAGGGGCGCAGAGCCGCGATCTGGAGCATGCCTCTCGGGAGTTGGGGGGACCCAAAGAGCATTTGTTCCTGTTAATTATACCTATTGATATTTGCCACATTAGAAATTACCAATTAGAAATTTTCTGTATTAGGGGCGCCTGGGCAGCTCAGTCGTTAAGCGCCGGCCTTCGGCTCAGGTCATGATCCCAGGGTCCTGGGATCGAGCCCCACATCGGGCTCCCTGCTCCGTGGGGAGTCTGCTTCTCCCTCTCCCACTCCCCCTGCTTGTGTTCTCTCTCTTGCTTTCTCTCTCTGTGTCAAATAAATAAATAAATAATCGTAAAAAAAGAAAAAAGAAATTTTCTGTATTGGAAAATAAAAACCGAGAACATCTAATCATATTTATTAATTCGTTTAAAAATAACGCTGATAAATCCTTTATATTCTAACGTGCATATTTCCTGGCAAACAGCTGTATTTACGTTTCTGTAAATCTCTTCCCTGTCTGGCTGAGCCGAAGATGCTGGGTTTTCCCGTCTGCTTCTGCATCCTTCTGTTGTGACGTGTTGTTTTGGTTGAAGAAGGTGAAGAAATTCTCGTTGTTCACACACACATGGCTGGGCAGGAAGGAGCTTGTGGGGCCCCTGGGAGGTCTCGGGGCGCCGGCGAGGTGCTCGGGAGCCTTTCACCCCCACACCGGCCTGCCTGCAAACCTGCACCCCTGACCAGGTCCCTCGGGTGCCCTGTGACGGCAGTGACCGCTTCCTGTGCCCGACTCACTGTACGTGCCAACCTGGGCTGTGCTGCCTGTAGCTTTGAGTCCTGCGTAGACATACGACGCTCGTGGCTGAAGACCGCACGCTGTGGATGCCATCCAACGTCTGAGAACCCCGCGGGCTCACCCCGACCAGTCCTTTGGTGGCCAGGAGGTGTCACTGTCTCATCTCTGCCGACACCGGGTCAGAGGCCGTGGAAGCCCCAGGCTTCAGATCCGTGAGTGCAGCCCAGCTCACCCCAGGGCCTGCTGCGTGGCCTGGAGCATCGGCCGGGCTGCTCCAGAGAAACACAACCCATAGGACATAGAGACACACACACGCGTGCCGTGAAGGGTGGGCTCCCATGACTTCGGAGGCTGGCAGGTCCCACGAACTGCCACGTGCAAGCTGGAGAGCCGGGAGGGCCAGTGGGTCACACCATCGAGTGCAGCCAAAGACCGATGTCCCAGTGGGAAAACTCCGCCAGCCCCTCTGTCCTATCCAGGCCTCCCACCCTGGGGAAAGCAATCTGCTTTTCTCAGCATGCACATTCAAATGCCAGCCTCACCCAGAAATACCCTCACCGAGGACACCCAGAGTGCTGTCAGACCCAACGTCTGGGCACCCGGACCTCAGCCATGCTGACATGTGAACTTGACCGCCCTGCCTGGTGAAGGTTGTGCAGGTCTGTCCCTTGCCGGCACTCAGGGCAGAGCGTGCAGAGCCTCGGCTGGCTGGTTAAGCACAGCACTGAGGAAGGGCTGTCGCCCTGGGAAGCGAGAGAGCCCGTCCCAGCCCTGTCCTCTGTAGGTGGAGAAGCTTAGCCCAGCTGACCTCCCAGCTCTCCCCTCCCATGATGCGACCCTGGAACACCTTCCAGGGTCTGGTGGCAGCTGGGAGTGTTGGTGCTGGCCCCCCAGGGCGGGGTGTATGCCGGTTGGGGCTTGAGAGACCCACGGGCTCCTTCAGGCTGCGAGGCCTTGCAGGGGCCCTCCTGTTCCCTCCGCAGGGCCCCACCTGTGGAAACCAGAGCCCTCAACTCCTTGGTCCCAGTTTTAAGGCCATCTTATTGTTTTCATAACTCTCCCCAGAAATTTGCTTCTGAGCAGTACCAGCCAAAATCAGTGCAAATATTTTTTGTCTGTCCAAATGGAGAGACCATGTTTCGGTTTCCAGATGTTGCCATTCACCAACCTGAGGCAACAGACCTGCACCGCCCTCCTATCTATGTGAAGATGGAGCCATCCGACTTTGGGGCACAGGACCTGGAAACCACGCAGGGCACCACGGCCCAAGGAGGGGTCAGTGGACCCCGGAGTCCTTCCTGCCCATGAAACCCATTCTCTTCCCTAGACTGCTCGATTGCAGGCTGGAAGTGGAAGGAAGTCTAAGCGGACACCCATGTCCGTGGAGATAGACATCAAGCTTTATTGACTTAAGAGGTAAATATTGATGGAACTTAAATACCAAATCAATATTTACCTCAAGGGACAATACAGCGTGAAATTGAAGTTGGGATACGTGTGCTCTTCTAGCCCTTTATCTGCAGATTCCCGACGTCTTCATCAAAGGGGTGCATCAACCGCTAAGTTGTGGCGATAGATTTCTAGCGGTGCCAGGACTGATGCTGGCGACAAGTTGTAAATCTCCGAGGGAAACCACCAGCATAAAGCCTGGGTCGGAGTTTGAGAACCGCATGACCAGCACAGAGCAAACAAGGACACTAACCACTTACGCTTTCGGCCGAGAGCTCCCCTGAGAGAAGATAGAATCGCAGCCAGAAATGCACCAAGGACGTAGCTGCCCGCCTGGTCTTGCCGGCCACAGCTGGTTGCATGTGTTGGGCACTGTGCAGCGTGCAAAGCGCTGCTCCCGACCTCCGCACGCGTACCTCTCACGGTGGCCCGGCGCGCTGGGGGGCCCGAGACTCTGCCTCATGTCACCCCGCCCTCCCCAGGCTGCTCGGCGGCAGGGAAGCGGTGTCAGCGGGGACCAAAGCGATGCTGATGTCTGCTCAGAAAGACAAGCTGCGGAAGGAGCAGGGCTTAAGAAAGGACGCTCAGGGAGAAGAAACGTAAAGTGAAAGTCGCAGTCCCACCCATGATCTCCCCCACCGCGACTGGGGAAGAGGTGGACATCTGCGGGGCTGGGCCCCTCGCCCATCTACCAGTGCCCCTGGGAGTGTATCTGCCAGCCCGCCCCACCCCCACCGGCTCGGGACAGCTAGGGAGCCTGAGCCCCGGCAAGCTGCTCTCAAGGTCACGGGCGGTTTCCGGCTGTAAGTGCAGGACATTCACCACCAGAGTCGTGCATTACTCAGCTGGGGACGGCCAAAAAATACTGATGGCGCCACCCCCCCGGGAGCGAGCTTCCACGAGCCTCCACGAGCCATGACAGAGTCCCTGAGCTGACGTGCTCGATGCCCGGGTACAGGCTTGTTCAGACAGGGCGCTCTGCGAACCGAGGCTCTCCTACCATCCTGGCAGAAGTGGGCTTTCCCCGGGGGCTGTCCCGGGCTCATTTCTGGTTCCTCCGCCAGCTGCCAGATACAGCTCCAGGGCCTGAGACCTACTGAATCCGTGTCTCCAGCACGCAGCCTGGCTTCGGTACCACTCACCACCCTCGCGTGTCCGTGAGGCCTTCCCAAGCCCCGGGACTCCTGCCTCCTGGCCTCGGACTCCTGTCTGCTGTGTGGGGCCTCCGTCTCCCTGAGAGCCTCCCCCACCAATTAGCCCGGTCTCCTCCGGCTTTCACTTCCCCTCCATTCTTTAAAAAATGCGTCTGGGGGCGCCTGGGTGGTTCAGTTGGTTGAGCGTCTGACTCTTGATCTCAGCTCAGGTCTTGATCTCAGGGTTGTGAGTTCAAGCCCTGAGCTGGGCTCTGTGCTGGCTGTGGAACCTACGTAAATAAATAAAAATAAAAATAATAAAAGAGTCTGTGTAATAAAGGAGTAAATCCCATTGTACAAAAATGTACACAGCGCAGGTACACATAGGAAGAAGTAAGTCCTTCCCCACCTTCTGTCCGGCCCCCTCCCGGAAGTACCCCATAAACCATGGCCAATTTGCTGAGGACGCCTGCATATGCAGAATTACAGCTAAACAAATGATTCTTATAGTGTCTTTGACTTTACCTGGATTCTCATGTCTGCTTCTGCTATCTCTGCAGCAGTACCCTATAGCCCCTGGAAATGAGGCAGAAAAGGACAAATACCGTGCTCCTGTTATGAAAATAGCTTTGAGCTCACGGGGCCTCGAAGCCCCCCAGGGCCCTGGACCTCACTGTGATGGCTGCTTTCTACAGAAGGATGTGTGTTGAGTAAAAGTTTCTGTTTGTAATATTTGCCTCTCTCGATGAGCGTTCCTGACTCCTATTTCTGAGCTCCCACTACGTCCCGGGCACCACGGTGCAGGGGGCATGGCGAGTGAGGTCAGCGCCTGTCCCCCGAGCTTCCCTCTGGTGGGGGCCACGCATGAAACAGGCCAACGAAGGGAACGGAGAGCTAATTTTAGGTGGTGATAAATCCTGTGGGAGAAATACAAGCAGATAGGTAGAAATTGAGGGCTGTGTGCCCTTATTTTAAACTCAGTGTTCAAGGAAGGCCTGCCTGCTGATGTGGGGTCAGTGGGGAGGAGCCCGGGGCGGAAGGCAGAGCCCAGAGTGGGTGCCTGGGGCAGGAACAAGCCTGGCCCACATGGGGACCGGGGCTGCGTGGGGACCGGACCACACAGCCGTGAGATGACCAGGACAAAGCCTCCGGGTGTGATTCCACGGGAGACAGAGCTGTTTCGGTCAGCTCAGACTGCACGACCAAATACCACGGACTGGGGGCCCCAACCACAGAAATTCTCACATCTTAGGCTAGTTCTGGAGGCAAGCAGTCCCAGGTCAAGGTGCCAGCTGGTTAGGGTCTATGGGGACTCCTGCTGGCCAGGTGGCTGCCTTCCCACCAGGTGCTCACATGGCCTGTCCTCGGTGTGTGTGCATGGAGGGAGAGAGAGTGGGCTCTCTGCTGTGTCTTCCACGAGAACATTAATCCCATCGGATCAGCCCCACCTGCCGGCCTCCTGTAACCTTAACTACTTCCTTGCTCCAAATACAGTCACACCGGGGATTAGGGCATCAACGTAGGAATTTTAGGGCGGGACACGTATGTTCGGTCCATAACAGAAGTCAAAGAAAGGTTTCAGGCTGGGACTGAGGTCATCTGATTCGCCGGAAGAAACACACCCATCTGTTTGTGGGAACCTTCGGGAAGCGGCAGGCCAGCGAGGAAGCTTTAGCTGTAGATCGTGCCAGAGGTGTTGGAGAGCGGCCTGGGAGGTGACAGCGGAGGGAGGGAAGTTGGTCGGTGAGAGGTCTTAGGACGTGGAGCTCGGAAGAGAGGAGAGACCACAGGGCTCCTCGGTTTGGCGCTGGGCGCCGGTCCACGGTGGTGCTCTCACACATGGCCTGCAGAGTACCCGCTCCTACAGTCTTGGACACGTAGCCCAGTGTGTTTGTAGGACACAGACCTATTTATAGGAAGGTTGTAGGACCAGAGCAGGCACATTTAAAATGGAAAGGTGTTGCCAAGTTGCTATACTGGGCTCACCAGCGTCCCCTCAAAATTCACATCCACCTAAGGCCTCTGAACGTGACCTCATTTGGAAATGGGGTTTTTGCAGATGTAACCAAGTTAAAATGAAGTCATGCTGGATTAGGGTGGGCCTGGATGAGGGTGGGCCCTAAATCCAATGACTAGTGTTCTTCTAAGGGGAGAGAGACACACAGCGACACAGAGACATGCAGGGAGAACACCAGTGCCAGCCACCAAAAGCTGGGACAGGGAGGGAGGACTCCTTTCCAGAACCTTCAGTAGAGCTTGGACTTCTGGCCTCCAGAATGTGAGACGTTGAGGCGCTGGGTCACAGCAGCCCTAGGAGGCTGACACGGCTGTCCTCCCCAAAGCCAGCGCACTGACCCCCCGGGCTTCCCTCCCAGAGCTAACTGGCAGCACTGGGAAACCTCTCCTGAGATACTGCACTCACCGGTCCTTTGCAGGGTTGAGCAGAGTTTTCCTGAATTTATTGGACAAAGATTTCATTACCTTCTTTTGGAAATTGCCTGTTCAGATCTTTTGTCCATTTTTCTTTCAGGTCATTTATTAATTTGTAAACACTTGTTACATATTTATCCTCACTCCAAGATTCTAGTGTATTTTCCTCTATAGGATTTTAACCCTTGTAGTTTGTATTTTGGGTTTAGCTTAAATCAATCTGGAACTGATCTGGAGGCATGGTGTGAAGTAGCTCACTATTTTGCTTCCCAAATGGAGAGCCATTGTCTCCAATTCTGCTTACTGAATGGCCTATCATCATCTCGCCCGGCGACCGGCAACGCAAGTCAAAGGGCATTCATGTATTTCATTTTTTGTAGACCACAGTTTCCTCTTCTCTATCTTGATCAACTACGTGAAAAACTACGTGATCAACCAAGCCTAGGATATATCATGTCCTCCTTTCCAGCCTCCTTGTTGCAAGCCTGTTGTTGCCTGAGCCAGAAACAGGGCTGCGTCCTTGGCCTGGCAAAGGGGAGGAGTCGTCTTCCACCAGGTGTTTGTGCACAAGTTCAGACCGAGGCGGGCCGGGTTCCAGGGAGCGGGGAAATGCCGAGCTGACCTCACTACGAGACAGGGCCAACCCCAGGTGGAAAGGGTCTGGGGGCTCCTCCAGACGATGCACCGTGCTCCCCAGGACGGGACGGAGCAGCCTCACTGCCTCTCGGCTTTGGGCTGTGCTCCGGGTCCACCTGTCGCGGGAGCTGGGAGACCCACAGGAGTCATGGGACCTCTTGGGGCTTCATTGTCTCACGTGTAAACTGGGGACAAAAATAATAACAACACTAGTCACAGCTACTCGTCCGGGAGTTCTGTAAGAGCCAATGTGTTGGTGCACGTGGGAAACACTTAGCCCAGGGCCTGGGGGGCATGTCACCTGCCATTCCTGGTTTTGTGTTTTACACTTTTCTCACTTTTTCTTTGATTAGAAATTAACCAGCCTTTTGATTTATTCATAAGTTCAGCTGTTATTCTACTTCAGAACATTTTTTCTATTATCTTTACTGAGTCTTTTTTTCTGCTTTGCTTGAGTGTATTATAGCATACTTTCCCCAATTTTTTGAGCAAGATGGTGAATTAATTTATTTTCTTTTTTTTAACTGATATAGATATTCACATCTATGAGTATGCTTTGTTTGTATTCCACAAATTCTACCTAGTATTTGTTATTATGATTTCCCTGAAATTTTGTAATTCTGCTTTAAATTTCCCTCTGACTCAAAAATTGATAAATAGGGAATTGTAAAATTTCTAGGCCCGTTTTTGGTTTTGTAATTGAGGCAGCCTCTAGTTTTGCCACACTATGGTTAGAAAATCTTTTCTACATTATTTCTCCTTTTTGAAATGAATTGATTTTGTGATTTATAACTTGGCCAATTTCCGTGAATGACGTTCGAGCAACAGAAACGGGAGATACCCAGGTAAATGTGATACACTCCTTTGCTTCTTGGTAATTCTGTGAAATACATACGACTGTTGAGAGCAAATATTCTAGCATTTTCGGGGTATATTGATTATGTGGATTTAGTAAACGTGACCACTATAACATGAGCAGTGGAGGTAAGGGGCCCGTATCGGGGAAAGCCTTCTCCAGTGCTCTGGAAATGGTCAAGTGTTCACTCTAAATAAACTGCAAGATGTTAGGTAAGTTTATCAGAATCCCCAGGAAACTGTAAACAGAATAACACAAAAAGATATAGCCAAAAAGCCGAGAGATCATTTAAAATGGAATACTAAAAATATATTCAAGGGGATCAGTGTAACACAGCCAGATCGAACAAACAAAATCTCCTATAAATCATGTCTGTCTGCCTATTTTCCTGCATTTTCTGTAGTTTCTGCTTTTTGAAAATTTCTTTCATAATATTTAGTGTATTAATATTTATAACTATGACATCTTTATCATAAAGTATAATGCTAAAGAATTTAAAGTGTCTTTGTTTTATCTCATTTAATGTTTTTTGGTTGAAAAAAATACCAGTCTCATGTTAAGACTGAGACCTCTGCCTTTTTTTTTTAATGCCTTTGCTTACACTTTGATTTTTAACTTTTTAAAATAACTGTCTTGGGTGAATCTCTTGAATACAACTGCGGAGTTGGGGTAGCATCCAGGCTCCAAGAGGGCACCCGGAGATTCTCATCTCTCGGTCATCTGCCCCTTCGGTGGGCTCCTGTCACATCAGCCGGAGCTGGTCTGTGTGCCCAACAGAAGATTGCAGGGATGATGTTGTGGGACTCCCAAGTCTAGGCTAAAAAAGTCAGTGCAGCTTCTGCCCTGGGCTCTGGATTGCTCGTTCTGGGAAAAGTGAGATGCCATGTTGGTGAGGATACTCAAGTCAAGCTGTGGAGAGGCTCACGTGGACAGAACCCACCTGGCTGGCCATGTGGAGGAGCCATCTTGGACGTGGATTCTCCTGGCCCAGCTGAGCCTTCAGATGAGACCACGGCCCCAGCCGGTACCCTGAGCAGACCAGCGTCCATCATTCCTCCCCTGAACAGCTGACCCACTGAAACTTTGAGACACAATACATAGTTACTATTGTTTTCAGTCACTAAATTTGGGGGGTGACTTGTTACATAGCAGTAGATGTTTAATGCAATAATCCAATTTGACAATCTTTTTTAATAGATGAGTTAACTTCTTTTACATTCATTGGTATGATGAATGCATTTGACCCTAATCTGTTATTTTGTGCTGTGATATCTAGATGTATCTATCCATATATATAGAAACAGATTATATGATTATGTCTATATCTACCTATCTCTCTCTCTTGAGGAGATTCCTAATACATATATATATCTGTATACATATGTGTGTGTGTATATATATCTGTGTGTATATATATATATGAAGCAGTTTCCTCAGACATACACGTGTACTTAAACCATCCTTTACTATGTGGTCTGTTCCCATAAACTTCTTGAATGCTAATTATTTTGAGATTTAAGAAGGTTGTACTTGCATTCCGGCCGTGTCCTTTATAACCATGCCTTCATATAATGCTGTACTTCCTTAGGCAGGGTCCGTGGGTTCCCTACCATGAGTGACAACAAAGTGGCTTCTCTCCTCCCCCTCCTCCTCCTTCAGCTCTTCCTTTCCTTCCTGTTCCTCCACACCCCAGCATTAATCAAAAGTTACTTTTCTTAATGCATACTACTTTTGAGTTATTAGCTGCTTACATGCTTCCTTAATTGATCTGTCAGCCCAAATGTTATCTCTCGTGTCCCAGCAATTCTGATGAAGAATCAAAGTTATTTTGTGTCCGTATTAGTTGATTTTCCTTCCTCCCTTTGACGGTTGGTGGCATTGTTGAAGCAGGAGATATTTACATTCTATTCTTTCACTAACACCCCTTCTACTTCTGGTCAATTTGCTCAAACATACTTGTCGCTGATTCTTTGCCCAAATTTTCCTAGTTATCTCATGGTCGATTATAGCTCATCCTCTAGCAGATTCCCCAAGAAAGAGTCATGTGAAAAATATTCCCTGAAGCTCTTCGTATTCAAACGATCTGTCTGTTCCCTTCATACATAAATGGGGTGCACTGGGTGGAAAACCCTTCGCCCCACCGTACCCTGCTAGTGAGGTGATAAAGTCTGATTCCTTTTCTCTATCTTGTCCGGATGCCTAAGGGATCTTCCCCCATATCTGAGCTCCACGGGGCTTGTAGTCCACACCAGTGGGACTGGGCCCTGGGAGAGCTCCCTCGATTGTCCTGCACTGACTCCCTGGGGCTCTGGCAGAGCGAGGAGAATATGGGATTTGGAATGAAACACCCAGGTTCCAACCCAGCTCTTTGTAATCCTAAAAGTCATGTGGCTTCTCTGAGCCCCATCTATAAAATGGGCTTAATAATATCCCTGGCAGCCCTATTCACAGGTCAGAGAAGCTACGACACGCGAAAACGTGCTACAAAGCACCGGGCCGGAGTCAGAAGGTTCTGCTGTGTGCGCTCGGCCACGTCTGCGATTCTCACCCGTCTTCCCACCAACTGGAGCGTTTCCTGAGTGAGAAGGAGGCAGGGAAGTCTGCCCTGCAAGCTTTTTTTTTAAGATTGTATTTATTTGACAGAGAGAGAGACAGCGTGAGAGGGAACACAAGCAGGGGGAGTGGGAGAGGGAGAAGCAGGCTTCCCGCGGAGCAGGGAGCCCGATGCGGGGCTCGATCCCAGGACCCTGGGACCATGACCTGAGCTGAAGGCAGACGCCCAACGACTGAGCCCCCTAGGCGCCCCTGCCCTGTGAGGTTTGTCGAGGCAGGCCTCGGGTGCTCTGCCCCCAAAGGCAGAACTTCACAGCTGTCCCTCTAAATTCCCACCTTGTTGGTCTTAGCCTGATTTTAGGATCTCTTAAGGATTTGTTCAGCTTGAAGATTTCATTAGCTTTGCTACCAAGTCCCCGTCCAGGTTATTGATGGCTTTCTGGCCCCTCCCGGGCCCAGGGCAGAGTTCCCCCTGGGCTGACTGCGGATTTTCCCCATTGGGTTGCGATTACTCGGCCCATGACAAGCCAGCCTTGTTGATTCCAGTGCCTTCCGCCCTCACCTGCCAGCCTGTCTTGCCAGGTCCCTCCCATAACTGTGACGCTAAGTGTGTGGCCGGAGGTCATCTAAGGTGTGATGACAGTGTCTACTCTCATGGGGGTGTGTGAAGAAACACGCCAGTAACAGGTAAGGTGCCACCGCCCGCTTTCTCAGCCTCAGCCCCCCAGACGCTGGGGCCCGGCCCGTGCACTGGCACATTTGCTGGCTCCCTGGTCCCTCCCTCACCGGTGACAACCCAAAATGTCTCCTGACGTGGCCACGTGTCCCAGAGTGGCACGATTGCCCTGGTCTGGAACCGTGAACCCAACAACAGTGGGACAGCCCGCACGTCCCTCTTTCTGCTGGGAAACCACCGCGTGGTGATGAGCGGTCTCGGCCTCCACCCCGCGGATCGTTGATGTTATTACGAAGCCCTGTGTTTCCAGCTCCCCACCCTGGGGACCAGCCTTGGTGACTTGTCAAACATCTTGCTACGTTCAGGTTGCCACCTCCGGAGGGTGGCCTGGCCTCGCCAGGGCTGACCCGTTAGAGGAAAAATGAGGGCAGCGGGCTGCAAGGGAGACACTGGGCATGAACTTGGCCCAACGCGAGGGACACACCAGCGCTGTCCTCGGCCCCGGGACGGTGCAGAATGGACTCGGAAGCAAAGAAAATCGCCTGGCTCTTGCATCTCCACCTCTGAGCCATGTTTGTTTCTCCAGAAAGAGTGGAGACGGCCCTCCAAATCGTTTCTGGCTGAGAATAACCCAGGCAAACCGGTCAACCTCTCTGAAGCTGGGCTCCCGCGCCACTCCGCCCCAGCCTCCTCCCAGGTGCTGGGGAGCAAACCAGGCCCACGGCAGCTCACTGGACTTGCAACACGAGCTCGCAGGCAGAGGGGGACGCTCAACTCTGGGGCTCTGGGGCCACTCCTCCAAGAGGATCCGCAGGTGATCTGACCACGAATGGTGTTGCTCCAGGGAGAACTTCCTCCTTGGACGAGTGAGTAGGAGGAAGTGCATTAAAATGATGTCCGGTGGCTCTCTGGTCACACCCTACGATGTGTGGCACGCCCAAACTGGTTTTCCCATGACCAAATTCTTTATGAGCCGAGGATGGTGTGGTTAAGGCGGGGGGCCACGGTGAACTCTGTGTTCCGCTGTGGAGGGGCCAGGCCCCCGGGGCCACGCAGGGGGCAGGAGCCCAGGGAGTGAGCAGGGGTGAGGCGGCGGGCTCCCACAGCCCGCACCCCGCCACTCGGGCTCCCCGCAGGGCGTTGGGGCTCCAAACCTCACCTTAATTAGTCTGTTCTTGTTCAGCTGGGAGCTTTCCTATGGGCACAGTATCATCACAGCATCTTCTTCCATTTCCTTCTCCGGAAATTAATAAAATTTATATATTAAAAGAAAAGATTCCCCGAAAGCATGTGATTTTGTTTTTGTTAATCTGTCCTCTAGGCTTACAGCTTGTTCCTTGCACCCGTATGCTTGAGGGTCCGGGACACTTAGAACACGGCCCACAGTCTAGAGTTGAGAGTGGAGTCTGTGGCCAGAGGACGTGGTGTCATTGCTCACTTCTGGAGCATTCTCTGCCCTCTTCCATGGAGAGCAAGAGCTAGGTTCCCCTTTTGCATGTGGGTGGCCCTGTAACCTGCTCCGGGGTGGAAGGACGCTGATCAACTTCATCCATCTGAGCACCTGCAAATGCCATGCTGGGAGGGAGCCCAAGTTAGCTGCAGGGTGAGGGGGTGTCCAGCCGGCCCCATGGTTCCCAGCCACCCGCTGAGTCCCTGGGCACGCGAGTGAGCATGTTAGTATCCTGTGGCCTCCTGAACAAACTGCCCCACACAAGGTTCCAGTGGATGCTGGAGGATGTGCCGTCCTCGTTTGCCTTACCACCAAGCCCAGCCCCTCAGTCTTGCTTAATTATCCGGGGGAATGCACCAGAATCTGACTTGCTATTTACTATTGATTAGGGCCTAGGCTTTGTGAAGTTATATGTTAATGTGTGGATTTTTTGTTGGGAGAGATGCAAATGGTTCCTGTCTGGTGGAGGTGACCCCAAGGCTACGGATCTATTTCCCTGCAGGGCAGTGATCACTTACCCATCACTCAGAAAACGTTCCAACGTGCCTGCCTGGCCTCACGATGGAGCACTCTGCCCTCCACTGCTCCTGGAAGCTGCCTTGCCATTTTGCTGGTTCCCAGGCTAATCCGTTCAACAAATGTGTGATGTGTTCATTCCATATTTGTACAGGAGTCTTCCTTTTAAGATTGTGCGTGGCCCTATAGATGGGCTCGGGGAGTTCAGTGAATCCACAGAGAAAGCTGATCCCTGAGATGAGCTTGAAGTTAACCTCTGGGAAATTCTGACTCAGTATCACAGGGAAAGGGTAACCTGGTCAACAAGAACATGCTGATAAGGAAGGAGGAAAGCCAGCTCATTTTCATCCAGAGAGATGACAGCTCTAAGGAGAGGCGGGTAACGTCCAGACAAGCAAACAAAGCATCAGAGAGAGGAACCTAAGCGTGTCCTCAAATTCGAGAAGTATAAACCTCTTGCGGGTGAGAAGAGTCTGCTGGAGGGGAGAAAAGGGAAGTCTTTCTTCAAACAGCGTCAAGAGTCAGGAACATTGGGTGGATCCTCTTGAGGAGCGCTGTGTGCGGTGTGCTCAGCAGTCTCTATACACACCTGTGTGCATACGCATGAGTCTGTGTGCAGACACGTGTGTATACATGTGTGTATGTGTATGGATGTGTAAATGTGTGTACATGTGTATATGTGTATATTTGCATACGTGTGTGTTGGGTATGTGCGCACATACGTGTGTATATGTGTATATACGTAGATGTTTGTATATGTGTGTTGGGTACATGTATGTGTGCATATGTGTGCACAGGTGTATATGTACATGTTTGTATACATGCGCGTCGGGCACATGTATGTGTACATACATGTTTGTATACGCGTGCTGGGTACATGTATGTGCACATGTGTACACGCACATGTTTGTATACATGTGTGTCGGGTACGTGTATGTGTGCACACATGTTTGTATGCGTGAGTCAGGTACATGTATGTGTGCATACAGGTGTATATATGCATGTGTTTGTGTACATGCGTGTTGGGTACATGTATGTGTACATACATGTTTGTATACGTGTGTGTCGGGTACATGTATGTGCACACACGTGTGTATATGTATACGTGTATATACACACACAGCCCAGACAAGGCTCCCTCCCACAGCCATAGGACCAGACGCCTTCTGATGCTGTGGGCCTGCTTCCAGGTTCACCTCTCACCTCAAGTTTTAAATCCCTCCTGGGGATCAGGTCTCAGCTGCTGTCCGCAGCCTGCTCCCCCCCGCCCCCGCTCCCTCTCCCTCGGGGTCTCCTGCCCTGGGCAGGGCCTTTCATCCCTGGCACTGGCTCCCACACAGGGCCCAGCACATTGCTGCTCAGTAAATGGTGTTTGAACTGAAGGACCCAACCTGTAGCAAGACGCCCAAGAAGAAGCTTTGGCAAGTGGAGTCTTACACGACTGGCAGGACTCTGACCCTGACCCATGCCCTGAGCCCGCCCACACAGCCCCTCTGGACCTGTTTTCTCCTGCAGCACCCAGTGCAGCCCCGACTCCTGGTGCCCCGCCCCCCCGCCGCCCCAGCCTGGCCGCGCCCTCCCCGCGTCCACAGGAAGGAGGAAGGCAGTGCCCAGGGTCCCACAGAAATGCAGTTTGAGCTCATACGTAATTTAAATATGCTGGAGCTGAAATAGAGGAGTAACCAGAAACAGGGGAAATTGATACTATAATGTCTTATTTCATCCAATGTCACCAAATATCATTTCAATGTCTACTCGATATAAAAATGTATTAATGACTAGTTTACATTTTTGGGTACGAAGTCTTCACAATTGGGTGTGTATTTTATAGTTAACAGCACATCTCAATTGTAATGCTAAATTTTCAACCATTAACGGGAAATATAGTTGTATCAGAACAACGAAGCTGTGTTCAAAGCAGAAATAACTTACACAGCCCCCCTCTTTCAAGCTGGATTGATTAAAATAAAGGACTGGGTGCAGCCTTGCTGGCCAGGGTCCCAGCGCGGTCCCGCAAACCCAGGGCCTGAACCGCATGTGGGTATGCCACCCAGTGGCCGCGCCTGGTAGTGCAGGGTCTTGCCGGGATTTGGGGCCTTCCAGGAGCCAGGGTGTGATGCTGGCCTGACGTTCCATGAACATTCCTGGGGGGAAGGAGGAGAAGGGATGCATAGAGGAGAGTGGGGAAGAAGGGGTGTCGCGTGTGTTCCCTTCAGCTCCGGGTCTTGGGATCACTGCTCTGGATCTCGGGATCACTGCGGGGGCAGTCAGTCTCTGCCAGGCTGTCCTGTACCTTCAGCCACCTGCCTGTAGAAACCGGCCTCCCGAACCCGAGAAGGCGAGGGGCCTTTCCACGCTGTTCCCGAGCCTGACAGCAGGACGGCAGACCGTCTCAGTCAGCTTGGGTGGCCACAGTGAGAGCCCACACCCGGGGCTTCCGCAACAGGAGCGTCCTTTTTACAGTTCTGGGGGCCCAAAGTCCCAGATCAGGGCGCCGTCAGGGCTGGTCCCCGTGGGACCTCTCTTCCTGGCTTGTGGATGACCCTTCTGGCTGTGTGCTCCCAGGGCTCCTCTGAGCTTTCGGAAAGCCAGCCCTGGTGTCTCTTCCTCTTCCTATAAGGACACCAGTCTATGGGATTAGGCAACCCCCGCCCCCTGGGCCCTCATTTAACCTTGACCACCTCCTTGAAGGCCGCAAATGCAGCCTCACTGGGGGTTAGGGCTTCAGTAGATGAGGTTTTGGAGATAACAGTTCCGTCCACAACAGTGGTAGTTGCCCCATGTTGCAGCTAAGTGATAGAGGTTATGACTTGCTCAAGATCACACAGAGCCAGGAATTGGGCCAGGCTGAGCCCCGTTGTCAAGGTGGGGGTGGGGTCCTCAGCCTCTCTCCTCTAGACCCCACCCCCAACACCCTCAAGAGCCTCCGCCTGCATTTCTGACCTTTGCAAACTGCACTCTGGAGATCAAACCCATTCCCCAGCCAAAGTGACCGCGAGGTCTTGACCTTTGGGGGCCTCTCTGGGTGGTGGCTAGACAAGCAGGTGAGGAATGCTCTGGGGCAGTCTGTGTGGCCTCCTGTCTCAGGCCGCAGTGCTGCCGGGTCTGGACAGCAGAGCCCATGTGGGGCTTCCTGGCGAGCCCTGGACTCCTTGGGAGACTGTCCAGTCAGGTCAGACCTGGGGCCTTGCGTGCCCAGAAACATGGTTATGTCGGCGCCAGCGAGGTGCCGTCTCTCCAGAAACACAGATACAGGAGCCAAGCCCCCCAGACGGATAGGTGAGACCAGGTGCCAGGGAATGCAGTACTCAAAACCTGGAACACGAAATACTCCAGCTCCTGCAAGCCCGAGCGGAGACAGGTGCAGCCCATCGTTCCAAAGCTGTTGAGGGCGGTTGGAGTCAGGGTATAGTGGCGTCAGGTGTGTGGGCTTGGGGTCGGGGGAGCCAGAGGACAGGAAGGCTGGGGACTTGAGGACGAGGGTTGATTCTATGTTTGTTTGACCATTTTCTTCTTTTCAGAGACTTAAATTATAAGATGGAGTCACATTTCTCTTGGATCTAGAAAACACTGTAACTGATTTTCCGTGAAGAAAGTAAATGAACACCTCAGTAGACTCTGTCATTTGTGGTACCCTGCTCCGTGGATGTCGCTCCTGGACGGATGCCAGGACTCAGCATGGACCCTCCTTAAATAAATCCAGTCCTCTTGAGGCTTCGGAACAAGGTCAGGGGGCGAGGACGCCTGGCAGAGGAGGACCCCATGCTTCAATGGGTGAGAGAGACAGAAAGAGGTGAGCTCCTGGGGCTCCCCAGACGGACACCCAATGTGGGAGGCACGTCTGAACAAGGGTCCCCCAGACTCTCTGGATGCTGAATGAAGGCCACACTGTGTGGAGGCTGGTCTGGGAAGGTGCTGGGTGCCCCTCTTCCAGGCCCCACTCTGCATCAGCCCTGCATCGTGGAACGCTGAGAGAGAGAGAGAGAGAGGCAGAGGGTGCGGTGTGGCCGACCAGTGTGACACATTCCCCGTGCCACACCCAGACTCCCAGAGATGCTGGGGAGTCTGAGGCTCCCTCGGGTCTACAGTGCCTGGGCCAGCCCAGTGGGCCCTCCCCAGCCCACAACCCCACTAGGCAAGGTTGGCCCAATGGGTCTCAAATTCTTTGGGTCCAATTAGCCCAGGCCCCGGACCCCTTGGATGCGGCTTGCATGAGCACGTCTCTGCAGCCTCCCATTTTTCTGCTCCCGGACCGGACACCTTCCCCTTTCTTCCTGAGCTCCGCCCCTGCCTGAGGTGCCGCCGCGGCCAGATGAGGGGCCTGTGTTTGGGCAGTGGTGGGCAGGGTGGCCGGCGTGCACCTGCAGGCTCCTTCCCGGCAGCTAAGGGTGGGGAGCTGAGGTGCACCCACAGAGGAGTGTGGGCATCTGTGGGGGTTCTCAGAGCATGAGGGAAGGGCCTCTCCTCAGGAGGACCCCACTTGCAGCTGGTAAAGGGGGCAGGGGCTTGGGCTGCTTTAATCAGCAGCAAGAGAAATGCAGTTGCATCTCCTCATTCCAGTTGGGCCTGTGGGCCACGCACCCAGGTGAGCAGTGGTGGGCACAGGGCCAGGCATCGAGGTGTGGAGATGGGAGGCTCCCGAGTCCCAGCTGTTAACTATCTTAACGAGAATTGTACAAGTGAAAACAATCCCTATAGAAAATGTAGAAAAGCAGAAAGAAAATAAAAATCCTATATCTTTATAATTCTCCAATGGGGAGATGGAGGCCGTGTGGCGTAGAATTCGCCTCATCTGAGGAGAGGTCTGCCCTGTGCCCTGGGCAGTTGGGAGGTGGCATCCGGATCCTGGAATGTTCTGATAGAAGCGTCCTTGTTGGCCTGAGGCTAAGCCTGTGCTCTGGGTCACGGTTCTCAGCGGCTCTGTGGCAAACCTCTCTGTTTAATCCCATGCTCAGAGTTCTTCGGTGACCTCCCCTCCTTCCCAGGACAGGAAGTGCTCACGTCCCAGCGGGTGACATCCATGCATCCCTGTGTCAGCCCCGAACCCCTCATGAGCATCATGGCCACGATAGCTAACATGCGTTAGGCGTTACTGTAGGTGGGAGCAGAGCGAGGAGCTTCACACCAGTACTGTCCCTTTGTCTTGCGCAGAACACAGGTCTGCACCGTACCCACATCAGACAGGCAAGGTGAAGCTCAGAGGGGTTGAGACAAGGCCTGACCCTGCTGTCTGACCCAGAACCTGAGGGTCAACCACCGTGCCACACCCTACCTGTTCCATGCCCTACGCTCCAGTCATACGGGACTGTTGGGGAACGCCTCTGTGTTTTCTTTCTTTTTTTTTTATTATCTTAGTCACCATACAGTACAGCATTAGTTTTTGATGTAGTGGTCCATGCTTCATTGTTTGCATATAACACCCAGTGCTCTATGCAGAACGTGCCCTCTTTAATATCCATCACCAGGCTAACCCATCCCCCCCAACCCCCTCCCCTCTAAAACCCTCAGATTGTTTCTCAGCATCCATAGTCTCTCATGGTTTGTCTCCCCCTCTGATTTCTCCCCCTTCATTTTTCCCTTCCTTCTCCTAATGTCCTCCATGCTATTCCTTATGTTCCACAAGTAAGTGAAACCATATGATAATTGTCTTTCTCTGCTTGACTTATTTCACTTAGCATAATCTCCTCCAGTCCCATCCATGTTGATATAAAAGTTGGGTATTTATCCTTTCTGATGGCTGAGTAATATTCCATTGTATATATGGACCACATCTTCTTTATCCATTCATCTATTGAAGGGCATCTCGGCTCCTTCCACAGTTTGGCTATTGCGGACATTGCTGCTATGAACATTGGGGTGCATATGGCCCTTGTTTTCACCACATCTGTGTCTTTGGGGTAAATACCCATGAGTGCAATTGCTGAGTCATAGGGTAGTTCTATTTTTAAATTTTTGAGGCACCTCCACCCTGTTTTCCAAAGTGGCTGTACCAACTTGCATTCCCACCAACAGTGTAAGAGGGTTCTCCTTTCTCCACAACCTCTCCAACATTTGTTGTTTCCTGCCTTGTCAGTTTTTTCCATTCTAACTGGTGTAAGGTGGTATCTCAATATGGTTTTGATTTGAAGTTCCCTGATGGCTAATGATGACGAACATTTTTTCATGTGTCTGTTAGCCATTTGTATGTCTTCTTTGGTGAAGTGTCTGCTCATGTCTTCTGCCCATTTTTTGACTGGGTTATTAGTTTTTTGAGTGTTGAGTTTGAGAAGTTCTTTGTAGATCTTGGGTACCAGCCCTTTATCTGTAGTGTCATTTGCATATATCTTCTCCCATTCTGTGGGTTGCCTTTTAGTTTTGTTGACTGTTTCCTTTGCTGTGCAGAAGCTTTTTATCTTGAAGTCCCAAAAGTTTATTTTCGCTTTTGGTTCTCTTGCCTTTGTAGACGTGTCTTGAAAGAAGTTGCTGTGGCCGATGTCAAAGAGGTTACTGCCTATGTGCTCCTCTAGGATTTTGATGGATTCCTGTCTCACATTGAGGTCTTTCATCCACTTTGAGTTTATCTTTGTGTATGGTGTTAGAGAATGGTCGAGTTTCATTCTTCTGCATGTGGCTGTCCAATTTTACCAGCACCATTTATTGAAGAGACTGTCTTTTTTCCACTGGATATTTTTTCCTGCTTTGTCGAAAATTAGTTGACCATAGAGTTGAGGGTCCATTTCTGGGCTCTCTATTCTGTTCCACTGATCCATGTGCCTGTTTTTGTGCCAGTACCATACTGTCTTGATGATGACAGCTTTGTAATAGAGCTGGAAGTCCGGAATTGTGATGCCACCAGCTTTGGTTTTCTTTTTCAACATTCCTCTGGCTATTCGTGGTCTTTGCTGATTCCATACAAATTTTAGGATTGTTTGTTCCACCATCTATGAAAAGCCCACAGCGAATATCATTCTCAATGGGGAAAAGCTCAGAGCATTTCCCTTAAGATCAGGAATACGTCAAGGATGCCCACTCTTCCACTATTGTTCAACATAGTATTAGAAGTCCTAGCAATAGCTATCAGACAACAAAAAGAAAATGTATTCAAATTGGCAAAGAAGAAGTCAAACTCTCTCTCTTCACAGATGACATGATACTTTATGTGGAAAATCCAAAAGACTCCACCCCCAAATTACTAGAACTCATACAGCAATTCAGTAATGTGACAGGATACAAAATCAATGCACAGAAATCAGTTGCCTTCTTATACACTAACAATGTAACTGTAGAAAGAGAAATTAGGGAATTGATTCCATTCCATTCCAAAACCATAAGATACCTAGGAATAAACCTAACCAAAGAGGTCAAGGATCTATACTCTAGAAACTACAGAACACTTACGAAAGAAATTCAAGAAGACACAAAAAGATGGAAAAACATTCCATGCTCATGGATCGGAAGAATACACATTGTTAAAATGTGTTTTCATTTTGCTCCCCGTGTGTTTTTGCAAGTCCGCTTCCCTGTCCTGATGACCTGGAGAGCTCAGGTCCGCCCCCTGGTGACTCTTTCCCGCCTCCGAGCCCCCCACCCCCACCCCAGGTCCCCATAGAAACTGCTGCTGGGGTGGCAGCTCTTGTTCCCACGTCTCTCCCCAGAGTTCCCCGAAAGCAGGGGGGCCCTTCTGCACCCTGGTACAGCCCACGCCCTACCACGGGGCCCAGTGCCACGGAGGGAGGAGGAAAAGTCATCCCAGACTCCGGAGAAATCAATTGCTTAATTGTTTCATTGTTTCATTCCCATCACCTGGGTGAATAAACCCAGGACCTTGCTGCTCCTCAGTGGGTGCTCATCCCACAGCCCTGGAGAGCGTAACTCTGTGACTGCAGTGTTAAGGTATACACCCACAGCAGTGCCCCGAGCTGACAGCCCCCCAAGGCCGGTTAGCTGGGAGAGCTGGGCAGCCCCGTAGAGAAGGCCTCAGACGAGGAGGGGCTTTGCCCTTCGCATCCCACCGCCCAGGCTCCGCGGGACGCCCGAGCTGGTGAATCTCTAGGCCTTAAATACTGCTTGCCTTTCTCTTTTTAAATCTTCCAGCGAGTCCTCTCTTCACAGAGTTAAACTTTTCTTTGACCCATGCTGTCAAGCGTATTTGAGAATTTTGAATTAATAGCAACTTTTAATTCGTATGTGTTAAATGTAGGACCACGACATGAATGGCTGGCTGTGTTATTTCTGGCTGGCTTGGTGATCATCAGCCTCCAGGGTTGAGGAAGTCCTAAAATAGTGACAAGACCTTCCGCATGTGGGACAAAGCCAAGATGAGTCAGCCTCGGTGTCAGTGTGGAGCTCTCTGCTGCTTCAGAAAACCATGCAGGGTGTTTCGGTTCCAGATCACCTGACAAGATGTGGCCGTAGACCACCCGCTTCCCGCCTCAGGTGGCCTTGCCCGGGGTCCCGACGCGACTGCTGGGACGCTCCCCAGAGCCCCCGGACACCCACCCCTCACTGATGCGCTTCGAGTGAGGGGTCGTCTGTGGGTATCACGGGATGGAGACCTGGGACCAGAAGAGAGCATGGCTGTGAGCTCACCTCCTCCAAGGAGCCCTCCTGGATCCCAGGCGCCCTCAGCTTAGGCCCTTTGCCATGTTGTGGGGGGCGGGGGTTGATCTACGTGACAGATGGTTGCTTGGAGCAGGCTTCCCTCCCTGGGCTCAGGTACGGACTCATCCCATCTTCAGAGGGGCCCCTTTGCCAGATGTTTGGCGGCCAGGCCCTGCTTTCGCCGGGGAGGTTAGTCTTGCCTTAGGGCCCAGCATCTGTGATCCCCAATCCACTTCTGCACCCCAGCTCCACACTGATCTTTTTTTTTTTTTTAGTACTACAGCTTCCTGCCAGGCGCCCCCTCCTCTAGGCTCCTAGGGAGTTGTGGATTGAATGAACACACACCTCCCAAGTACTAGCAAGTTTCAGGGACAATGCACTATAAATATATATATATATATTTTTAAAGATTTATTTATTTATTTGAGAGAGCGAGAATGAGAGAGAGAGAGTACATGAGAGGGGGGAGGGTTAGAGGGAGAAGCAGAGTCCCCGCCGAGCAGGGAGCCCGATGCGGGACTCATCCAGGGACTCCAGGATCATGACCTGAGCCGAAGGCAGTCCCTTAACCAACTGAGCCACCCAGGCGCCCAATAAATATATATTTTTTTAACTGAACATTTTTCTGCAGGAAATGAGCATCTTTCCTAAAGGAAACAGTCTCGCAAACATGAGACTAGCCCACAGCACAAACTTGACTAACTATGCACAGCTATTTGCCAATTCCTCCATAGATCATTGTTTCTGGAGGAAAAAAAAAAAAAAGCCCACTAAAGTGATTTTCCCAAAGGAGAGGCCTGGACTCAAAGACAAATGGGGCTGCACGTGTGGATGGCAAACGCCCCCCGTTGCAGCTGCAACACGCCCCCCTCCGACCCGGTCTCGCGCCCGCGCTCAGCTGTCAGGGGCTTCCACGCCGCCCCCGCCCCCGCCCCGCGGCCCACGCCCTTCCGTGAACTTTCAAAACCGCGGGCGTGTTCCCGGCTCCGTTCTCTGCTCCGGGCCCAGGATGGCGGGCTGTAAAAAGACACGGCCCCTTCCTTGACCGAGCGCGTACAGAACCCCGTAATTAAAGTAGGGGTGAGCCGGCCTCCCACGGGAGGGCCAGCCCGCGCGGGAGCTGGGTCCGCCCGGCAGTAGGTGAGGCCGGCACCCCGAGTCTGTGCGCGGACTGCAGGTGCGGCTGCTCCGGGGTGGGGGTGGGGGTGGGGGGCTGCGGGCTGCGGCAGGGCTCCGCGCGGCTCCACACCACCCCTCGTGTCCCTCGGGCCCACGTCCACCCGGGGCGTGTTCTTCTGGCTGACGGTTGGTGCACAAGAGGAAAAGACAAAACCACATGAGCGCCGTTGCGGCGTCTGCTTTTCTTCCGTCCTTCACGCCGCACAGGCGGGGGCGAGCCCCGGAGGAGCCCCCCTGGGTGGGGTGGGGAGGTGCGCCCCGCCCAGCCCACGGGGGAGGAGCAGGAGGTGTGGACGTGCGAGTCCGGGTTAGCGGAGGGTACACTGGGACGCTCCTGAGTGCCACAGCCAGGCCGCGGGGTCCCTGCAGACCGTGCCCGGCTCAGGGGTGCCCTCCAACGCCCCCCCCGCAGCTACCCTGCCCCTGGCCCACCAGCGCCTGCAGATCCAACGAGTGTAAAGGGAAATCACAGTGTTTCCGTTTGTGTTTCCGGGATGCCTGTGGCTTGAACGTTGCTCTTTTTGCTTGATGCCTCTTTGGATCTGTTTTCTGTAAACTGCCATTCCGCCTGGTCCTCTGTTGTGGTGTCACCTTCTTGTGGCGCAAAAATTCTCCTGAATTGCAAGCCCTGGACGTGCGACACCTTCCTCGGTCTCCCCTGTGCTGGTGTCCATGGGGCCCGGTGAAGAGAAACCTGTATCCTCCAGGTCATCAAGCGCACACTCTGTGTGAGTGTGCCCCGTGGTGTTTGATTCAGACGTTTTGATTAAGAAATCCTTCCCCACGTTTGAGGTCACGGGGATGTTCTCCTGAGTTCTCTACCGGGAACTTTACAGCCCCACCGTCTGTTGGCCGAGGGACACCTGCGCACCCGGGGTAGGCAGGGACCCGGTTTCAGTGTTTCCCTGGGAGAGTCCATTTTAATCCATAATGTGACTCACACCTTAATTTCTCAATTTATTCCTAGGGACGGATTTTTTTCCTTCTAATGATGCAGTCGTTTTTCTCTGGAAGAAGACTGGTACTATTTGTACAGGAAACCGAGCTCTCAGCTCTGGTAGCTGCGATTTCTTGTGAAAATACGGTGTCTATTGGTGACCGAGCGGTGGCACGATAAATTAGGTAAGAAATGGATTTCCAGCTGAGTGGTGGGAGAAATCATTAAACTTGACATTTTGTGCTGTTTGAAGTTAGAGCCTCTACAAGAACTAGAAATAATTCCAATTTACTTCCTCTCTGATGTCCTGGAGGGGAGGTTCCATGTCCTATACATAAAACATAATGAGAATGAGACATCCCCAACTCTAAGGGCAAAAACTTAATTCTATCACCGTAACAATTGGGGATGTTGAATCGCCTTCTTTGTGTGTCTTCGGTCGCTTTACCATGCTCAGTAAAAACACTGATTTCTATTTTTTTCTCTTTTTTTTTTTCTGTTGGACTCACACACTAACCTCCCTGCTTTTCTGTCTCCAAATTTGTAGTTAATTATGAAAAATGGAGAAATTTGAGTAAGCAAATATCTAAGTCGACTTTTCCCTTTTATTTTACTGCATTTAATTAAAGTATGACATGCAGACAGAAAAATACGCAAACCATGAGTGTACAGCTCAGTGAATTTCACAAAGTCAATGGATCATATAACCAGCTCCCAGGTCAAGAAAAAGATGCCCCTGACATCTCAGAAGCTGTCCAGCCCCTTCCAGGAGTTACCCCTGCCCAAGGGGAGCGCTGTCCTTCCTGTTGGCAGCAAAGATTAGTGTTGCTTGGGTTCTTGAACTTTTTCTCAGAAGAGTCACGGAATGTGTACATGCTTCATACGTTTGTGGGACTCACCTGCATCGTGCTGTGGTCCGTCTGCGTGGCTGGGTGGCAGTCCTTCGCGTGGGTGTACCGTGGCTTATCACCTGTTCCCTCGTTACCAGTGTGGGTTTGTTTCCTGTTTGGGGCAATCGGGCTCGGGGCCGCTGTGAAGTTGTTGTCTGTGCGTTTGGGGAACACACGGGCGTTCTCTGCTGGGCTCGGGCAGCAGAGAAGTTGCTGGAAGAGGGTGCGTGCACGTCAGCCAGCCAGACCTCCCGCGTGAACACACCATTCACCCCACCAGCAGCGTGTGCACTGAATTCTCCACATCTTTGCACACGTTTGTTGTATCTCTTCAGTTTGTCACTCCGCCGGGGATCTCATTGTGCTTGGACTTGCATTTCTCCAATGACTAATGAGGTTGAGCACTTTTTCATCTGTTTTTGGCCTTTTGGATAAACTTTATTTTGAACTTCCTGTTTTTCCAGTTTTATTGGTTAGTCTGTCATTTTCTTATTGACTTTGGTCAGATCGTGTGTGTGTGTATATATATATATTCAATATCACTCCTTTATGTATTGCAAATATGTCCCTTCAGTCTGTGGCTTTTTTTTTTCTTAAAGGTATCTCTTTATGACTAGACATAGCTAATTTCAATATAATTCACTTTACTGTCTTTTTTCTTTAAGGTTAGGACTTTGTGCATCCCGTTTAAGAAACATTTGCCTATTCCAGCAACATGAAGCTGTTCTCCTAGGTCTTCTTCCCAAAACCCATTATCTTACCTTTCATTTTTAGATCTACGATCCTCCTAGAATTGCCTTTCTGAGTGGGTATTGCAGGAAGTAGGCACGGAGATTCATCTCGGTGTTTCATTTGGTGCCTATTTGACCCAGCAGCATTTACTGAAGACTGTCCTTTCTTTGCCATGGTGTCACCTTTGCAACAGACAGGTGACCGTGTGTGTGTTGGTGGCAGGTGGTCTTCCAAGATGGTCACCCCGCATGTCACTATCCTCCACCCATCGGGAGGGTGGGGGGTAGCTCACAGTCCCTCCGCCAGTCCGAGCGGGCCTCCTGACCCATCTCAGCAGTGGAGGATGGTGGGGCGTGGCCATGCTTTGGGCCCCGCCCTAAGACACCTGGCCGCTCTACTCTCGTGTGGGGGGGAATCGGGTGCTGTGTCAGAAGCCGGGACACAGAGGCCTGAAGCAGAACCGTCTCCGTGGCCTGTCGCTGTGTGACAGCCTCTTGTTACAAGTGGAGTCCACTCCAAGGGTAGGATCCCCCGGGGCTGCACACCCACAGGGACCACAGTGCTTACTGTGTACTTGCTCACGTACCCTCTCCACCACCTTCTGGAGGAAGAACTGCTGTGGCTGATATTTTACACATGAAGAACCGGGTCTCAGAGGGGATAAATAACATGCTCAAAGTCACCCAGAGAGTGAGGGGAAGTCCAGGGTTGGGACCAGGCTGTCTCTGACCCGCCGGTGAACAGTTTGAAGGCCCCAGGCCCCAGGAGGGTCACGCCATCCCTGGAGTCCCTGGAGTCTTGTTCTATTTTTCATTTTTCCATCTGTTGGCTCCAGCAGCTTTGGCCATATGGTGACGTCAACTCCTGTGCAGGTTCATTTTCTTCTCAGGAAGGGGTGCCGATACGCCGGTTGTTGCAAATCACGGAGGCAAAGGAGAGGGGGACCCCTGGGGCATTGGGGGCTGGGGCACAGAAGCTCTGAGCAATGGCATGCGGGGGCGCTCTAAAGATACATGGTGTGCTACCAAGAAGGGAGTGTCGTCCCCGTTGGCTCGGAGACTTCTAGGACCATGTGGTTGAGTAGGGTTGTGACAGCGTTAGGGTGGAGACCCCAGCTCACGAATCTTTAGTCTGGGGCTCTTTGCAGCACACACGGACACCCAGACACAGAGAATCCCAAATGCCAGTCTAGAAAGAGCTTGGCCTGGCCTGCAAAGGAAGCAGCACCGCCCACCGGCGCCCCAATAACACTCTCCATAAGGAAAGCAATCGGGGGATCCTTCTAGCTGCTCAGCACTGGCCGCCACCAGGGGCTGATGGATCATCCCTCATGTACAAGTCATGCCTTTAAAATCTGTCTTCCAGGACTCTCAAGCTGGGAATCCAACGGTCTGGGATGTACTGACCTGGAAAATTGCCATGTTTGTATTCTTTTTGTGAAGCTTATGAAATCACCACTTTGCGGGTCAACTGGTTGAATGTCAGAAATTGCATTTGGTTGAAATGAATAAGAAGGGCATTGCGGGCAGTTAGGATGGCTGTGAGACCGGAGATGGTAGGCAGAAAGTGGGCGGCCAGGCGGCAGGGGGAGAGGTGTTCCCGCTGGAACTGAAGGCCCGCTGGGTGGGTGCTCAGGCAGGTGGGCAGGAAGGCAGGTGTGGGCAGTGGTCAGAGCCGGGAAGCTGGGGGCTGGACTTCAGGGAGGTGGGGCGACAGAGGACAGGAAGGCGTCCATTCCCAAGCGTAGTTTCCCAGACCTGCTGTCCCTTCCTCGCCCCCGCCCCCCGGAGTTGCGGAATGCTGGGGGTCGGCCCCCGCGGGCCCTCACTGCCGCCACCAGGAGTCCTCGCCGTGACTCCGCTCTGCTCCGCTCGGCCTCTCGGCAGACAGCTGCTGCTTCTCTCAAAACTTGGTTTTTTAATATTTAATCTACTTTATAGAATAATGGATCTGGACCTCATTCTACCTTTTTATAATCTAAAGTATCATGTTTGCTATGCTATGAGCATAAATGTGATGTTTATTCAATAGTAACCGAGTTAGTTTGAAAAGATGTATACACATACGCCGCGTGGCCGTGAAAGAGGCCGCTCCATTTTAAATATCAGGCTTTCGTTGCTCATCAACTACTCATTATGTTTTGTGAAGAGAACATCTTGAGAGTCATTAATAGTACTTTGTTACTTTTCTTTCTTAAAATATCCACACATTTCCCACAGTTTTGAAGCTAAAAATGTACCCGAACATAGGAGTCACTCTGATTGACTTATTTTCTAGGTGGGATTTCCTCTCCACTCTCCCTGGGGGGGGCTCGTCCTCTGGTTTTTGTTAATAAAGTTTTATTGGAACTCAGGCGACTTCTTCACGCTTGTCCTGGCATCCCTGGAACACCGACCTGAGCCACCAGCCTGCTGGCTGACTTCTTGACTATACTAATTGCACTGATCTTGTAAAGTCTCTTTCTTTCATATTTGTTTTATTTATTTTTTGAGACTTGGTGTTTCTCTCAAGGATTTAAAAAAATTTTTCCTTTCTTTTTTCTTTCTTTCTTCTGTGGTGGTTGGGGTTACTTGACCATTGACCTGTGTTCTACTATATTAGCATCTAGAGAAAAACTTATTTATCCTGCTCTTTGGCTAACTGACATGTGGAGCCACCGATGGAAGCTTCTCTTACCCGGTTCCTTTATGTGGCCCCCAGTGCTGATCTGTTTCTCTCTCCTGACTTGTAGTGTTTACCTTTTCCAGGAGTGACTCACAGTTTCCCGTGTTTAGTATTGCTTCGCCAGATGGAGACAAATAGATATCTGTGCGCTGTAAGCTGATGTGTCCTAGAAGAAGCAAAGCACTCACATCCATAAACATGCTCCGCTCGTGAAGACCAATACAGGCTTCTCACGCGCAGTGCAGAGCAGTGCCCGGTCCCCTCACTGGGCGCCACTTTGAGGTGTGGTGCGTCTTTGAGTCCCTGCGAGTAACTGACGTTTCTATTTGTTTGTTGTCTTATTTATTGTCTCTTTGCCCTGGACCAGATGCAGCCCCGTGAGTGTAGCCAGAGGGCCAGAAAAGGTGACTGGCATAATATTGGGTTTGGCAAGTATTTCTTAAATAAGTACATGAAAAGGAAGGTCTGAGTCAGGACACGGAGGAGTCTAGATGTTCTAGTGTGCTTGTGGGTAGGGGTGGGCAATGACGTGGGGGTGCAGCGGGGTGAATGTGGGAGGCCAAGGGGCATGGGTCCACATGGGGGGCTCCTTTTGCCTGCTCAGCTTGGGGGCCTGTGTGCCTTGGGACCTCCGGGAGGCTCTTGCCCAGGCTAGACCCCAAACACAGAGCAAGTGGGGCCGCATAGGGAGGGTAGGCGGGACCAGGGAAGGCAAATGCTGGGGGGATTTAGCTTCAGGACGGGGCGGTGGCTGCCCTGCCCTTGTGGAAATTCTCTGGGCCTGAGAATCCAGGAAATATGCATGGGGTCACTCCCCACACCACCACCTCCAAGGGCATGCAGGTTAAGGTATGTAGCAGCTCTAGGGGCGCCTGGGTGGCTCAGTTGGTTAAGCGACTGCCTTCGGCTCAGGTCATGATCCTGGAGTCCCGGGATCGAGTCCCGCATCGGGCTCTCTGCTCGGTGGGGAGCCTGCTTCTCCCTCTGACCCTTCCCCCTCTCATGTGCTCTCTGTCTCTCTCATTCTCTCTGTCTCAAATAAATAAATAAATAAAATCTTTAAAAAAAGAAAAAAAAAAAAAAAAGGTATGTAGCAGCTCTAGGAAGCCAGTCTGGCTCTTTCCTGACCCTTGCCCTCACTGCTTTTGGGTGGGAGTGGCCCAAGCCCCGATAGATTCCCAGGGCCTCTGCACGCCACTGTCCTCCCTCCGTGTTGTCTGTTACGCCAGGCGCTGCCCGGAACTTTGGGGTTGGTGCCTAGGAACCAGACCTCTGCTGTCTCCTCCGGGACATGCCTCTGGAGGTTCAGTGGGCACCTCGGTTTATGATCATCTGCCTTAATTACCGAGGGCCTCTCCCCAAGCCAGTGGCTGTGGCTTGCATCACGTACAGCGTTGAAAGGACGGGAAAGAAGAGGCTTTACAGGCGGGAGGGCTGGTCCAGACAGGGCTGGAAGCATCCGTCACCTGTTCCTCATTCACTCTTCACGGCCCCCTGGAAGTCGGTGCAATTATTGTGCATTAGATTATAACCTGCAGGGATGTGTGGGCAGTTCAGAGAGATGCACTCCGAATGACACCTGGTCTAATCAATTCTTTTAGTGTGTTATTTCAAATTGGGCTCTGGTTCCAAATGTTGATATGACCCACGGGCAGGAATTACAAGTCCTCTCCATCACAGTGGCACAGCCCAGTGTCAGCACATAATTGTCTGCCTTTTGCCCATTATTTCCAACAGTAAATTGTGGGCCTGTGGCTCTCCAGCCAGGACATTTTTGATGATGTCAGGGGTGCCCAGGAGCTGATGACTTAATTTTCTCGGAAACTGCAGCATCATCTGTCACTGCCCAGGACAATAGGAGCCACAGCCGCCGGGCCGTCACTTTTGATTTGGGGAAGGCGAGGCAAGGGCGGACGTGTCCGGGTCAGTCCGGATCAGTGTGAGGCAGGGAGAGACAAGACAGCCCCCAAGACCCAGGAGCTGCTTGACATCCTGGGTGACGTTCTTCTTGTGGGAACACGTGCCAACCCCAGCGGGGCCACCTCAGGACAAAGAGCGCTGTTGGGCCCCTTTGTGCTTTCGGAACGAGATGTTGATCGCTCCATGTCGATTTTCCTCACCGGAATAAATACTCCAAGAGGGCAGGGGCCACAGAAGCTTGGCCCCAGGAAGGCAGCAGAAGCGTCTGCGGCCCAGAAGAGAAATCCCAGCAGAGGGCGAGGCCCGGGAGGGCTGCGAGCCTGGACAGGGCGGCCAGACCCGGGGTCCTGAGGCCTGGATGTTGGGGGCCGCCACTGGTCAGCCCCCCCGGGTGCTGCCGGGAGTCACCTCACCTTCGACACGGCAGACCAGGGAGTAAGCCGAGCATGCCCACGAGACATCGCGGGCACTTGTCACGTCCTGGTCCTGGTCCCTCTGCGTGTTCTCCTGGCTCCTGGGCCAACCCGCTCCACATGTGGGGAGGCTGATCCCTGGAAGTCTGTCTGTCCTCCGAAGGAGGAAAACACATTTGCGTGATAGTATCCTAGAATTTTAGAGCTGAAGGAACTTTATGGGGTTTTTATAAAATATACAATAAACAGGGGACTGTACTATTTCAATGAGAAGGACCAGCAGGCTAGTGGTTCTGTGTGAGAAGGGCTGGAAGGTAGGCCCGTCTGACCGCACAGTGCAAACCCTGGGTCGGGGGCGGGGGAGGCGTCCGCAGATGGGCCCGGAGGTCATACTATCCGCAGGATATGGGCAGGAATTCGGCCAGTGTCTGCGGTCTCCTGCAGAAGAAATAGTAGAAGGGAAACTGATATGGAATACTAGGTCCTCCCTTCGGAGATGTGCAATCAATTTATGCAGTCTGTTCCGCAAAGGAAATCCTATCTGGGTATTCAGATCTGTGGTAAACACCACTGTAAGCTGTGTCAACTGTAATGAGCTCCTTCCTTCCGTTACTTCTCCCTTAAACTCGTGAGGCTGGAGGGGATCGCTACCTTTGCAAACTCATCATCTCAGCCTCAGGCAAGCTGGTACTTCCTCCAGTCCTCAAAGTCTGAAAGCCAAAGTTATTTGCATAATCAGGAAGAAGAGGGTCAGATGGGAACACCTTTAGCTGAGTGTTTAGTGTCCACCCGGCAGAGAGGACCTGAATAGGTAGACTGTAGATCTCATTTACATCTGAGGCTGCTACCTTCAGCTACCCCAGAGCTTGTCCTCGTGGGTTCTCTGCCTATTTCTGAGTCCTTCGACTTAGTCATTAGTACCATGAGCAAAGTAGAGAAACCTCAACTCTCTCAAGTCTGACTTCCTGAGCAAAAGGGTGTGTGTGCGTAAAGTCCTAAGAAGTCAATATAGGTAAAGAGACTGCTTTTCTCATAGAAAATCTCTGGAATTCTTTCTGATCCTTCTGCTCTGAAGCTAGAAGCATCTCCATGGAACAGGTGCCTTTTAGGTATTCAAAGACGTTACAAGACCCTGTGCCGATCAAGACACCTTACATGCAGGATACTCCTCTGCTTGAGACAAGGTGCAAGCCTCCACCGAGATGTCTTCCTTCTTGGCTCCGCAACACAACTCCTTTCTCGTCGTGAGCTCGAGAGCAGGCCTCACCCTGTTTGTGCGAGGGGCGGCTTCAGCGCAGGATTCCCGGACGGCTGTTCTCAGCGGCCAGAAACATGAGACAAGCGGTGAGTCCTGCAGGGCGTGTGGAAAATCTGCAGCCTGTGGGAGCTGTCCTGCCCAGGTCCGCTTCCCCTACATTCCTGGCACTATCTAGACACCGGGGATGCATTCTGATCATGGCGAGAGAGCCCGTGTGTGCTCACCTCATTCAGCACTGGTCTGTAGAGCCGTGACGTCCCACAGAATCCTCCATCTTGTGTTGTTTTCTAGAAACGTGGGTGTCTGTTTCAGCACCTTATAGGATAGAAACCTTTTCCCCCATGAAAAAGAGGTTTTCTCAGAACTCTAGATCAATGGTGCCAGCATGCACAAATCAGCCTGAGGGGCCCCGACCAGGTCACTGTGTCCCAGAGCTGGGTCTCAGGAGTGTATGGGTTGCTGCCTTAGCCATTCATTCTTGCGGTGGAAACTTGTTTCTAGCCAGCTGCTCATGCTATCATATTTTCTTTTATTCAGCTTTATTGAGGTATAATTGACAAATGGAATTATAATATACCCAACATGTATAACATGATGATTTGATATGCATATGCAGTATGCAGAGATGTTCACAATCAAGTTAATTTACACACCCATCACGTCACACATTTACCTTCCTCTTTTTTGGCATTAACACTTAAGTTGTACTCTCTTGGCAAATTTTAATCGTACAATACAATGTTATCAACTATAGTCTCTGTGTTATACATTAGCTCCTCAGACCTTATTCATCTGATAACTGAAAGTTTGTACCTTTTACCAACCTCTCTTCACATTCCCTATCCCCGGCCCCTGGCCTCCACCACTCTACTCTCTCTTTCTATGAGTTTGACTTTTTTAGATCCAAATATAAATGAGACCATGCAGTATGTGTGTCCATACTACCCCAAGAAATCTAATTCAAAGCAATCCCTATCAAAATTCCAATGGCATTTTTCACACAAATAGAAAAACAATCTGAAAATGTGTATGAAACCACAAACGACCCCAAAGAGCCAAAACAATCTTGAAAAAGAACAAGGCTGGAGGCATCACGCTTCCTGATTTCAAGCTATAGTACAAAGCTTTAGTAACCAAAATAGTATGGTATTGACAGAAAAACAGACACAGAGATCGATGGAACAGAATAGGAAGCCCAGAAATAAACTCATGCATTTATGGCCCATTAATTTATGAACATGCAAGAATACGCAACGGGAAAGGAACATTCTCTTCAATGAGTGGTGCTGGGAAAACTGGACCATCATATCATACACAAAAATCCACTCAAAATGGATTCAATTGTCTTAATAATTACTAATCTAGAGGGTTAGGTTATGAGAGTTGTTTGAGGTTGTAACATCCTAGGAAAAATCACAGAAGTGTATCTGATGAGGGTGTTCTGAAGTCCACGGAAGGATGGGGTGCCTGGGTGGCACAGCTGGTTAAGCATCCGACTCCTGGTTTCGGCTCAGGTCATGATCTCAGGGTGGTGAGATCGAGCCCCATGATGGGCTCAGTGCAGCTGAGCCTGGAGCCTGCTTAAGATTTCCTCTGTCCCTACCCCCACTAAAAAAATAAAAATAAATAAACTATAGTCTGTGGAAGGAGGCAGGGAGGAGTGGGGAGCACATTTAGGAGATTGATGAGGCTTCTAGGAAATCAATGGGAGACTCCTTACCGGACAGTCATTGGATGGGAACAGACGTGTCTCTGGTGTGCCCAGTCTTTGATTCCCACTTCCTTCCAGGAGCCAGAGCCGGGCGGTGGACTAGACCCTGTTGACTGTTGTTTGAATCCCCTAATGGCGCTGGGGCAGATAGCAGTGCTCCTTGGGGAGCAGCTGGCGAAACAGTAGGTGATCAATGAACACCTTGCCCTTGGGCGTGGCGCCGCGCTGGGCGCAGGGGACAGGGTCTCTAGCGTGGTGCTCAGGCTGCAGGGTGGCCTGCACATGCCGCCCTCTGGCGGCGTGGCCCCGCACCCCTGCAGGAGCGGGGCGGGGGACCTTCGTGGCCTCAAGCCTGGGGCTGCCGAAGGATGACCGCCGAGCTTGGCTTCCTGTTGGCGGTGCTTCGGACCCGGAGAGTCCAAGCTGGTCCTTCTCACTCGGGACAAGGAATGGATACACGATGATTCCCTGTGTTAGAGGACATTCCCCGTGCTTGGTTGCCCGGCCTCTGCACCCTTTCCCCGCAGCTGGGGGCTCTTGCGTTCTTACCAGGCATCACCTGCCACCCTCCACATCTTCCGTTTCGCTTCACGCGGAATACGTGACCGGCCAACGTTGGCCTGTTGGTGGTGGGGCCGGGACGGGAACCTCCTCTTCAGTCTCTCTGCAGCTCCTGTGTTGTGTTGTTCGAGGACAGTCCCTGGTGCAGGGAACCAGAATTGCCCCTGAATGTCATGCTTTTAAAATCTTTCATGGGCATCTTTGAGAAGGTTTAGGGTAAAGCTGGGAAAGCAACAAAGAGGAGGTCTGGATTCATTTTTTTTTAAGCCATCGAGGACATTTCTTTAATGTGACAGAATGTGTCTAAACCCCCAAACCAGCACCATGCTTAATGGTAAAATGCCCCAAGGATTCTCATTAAGGAGGCACAAGAGAAAGAAACCCACTGTGGCTGCTATTGAATACTATTGTGCTGGTGGTATTCGTTGACAGAATCATGAAAGAAAATTAGGAATACATAATTTATTATTGTTTGTAGGTTATATGATTGTATAACTAGATAATCCAAGACAAAACCCAAATCCACGACCAAGCAATAAAAAGAATTCAGCAAGGTGTCAGGGTACAAAATTATCATGCAGCAATCAATAGCTTTCATGTACCAAACACAAAAAATAACTAGTTGGAAGAAATCCATTGCCAACACGAAACTAAAAATAATCAGAAATAAACTTAACAAGACATTTATGATATCTGTACAAGGGATGCTTTCAAATACTCCGCAGGGATACAAAAGACACTTTGAAAAATAAAAAGCCATCCTGTGTTCTTGGTTGGGAAGACAGCAGGGGGGTCACACCTGCCCGGGTCTCGCCGACACCGATCTCCCGAGCGGCTGGTGGACGTCTCTGCAGCTCACTCGCCCGTCTGCTGGTCTCGCTGCGTTCCACAGATCTGATTCTTCAGTGGATGGTTTGTTCACGATGTTTCATGTGGGAGTTACTACTTGCCGCGTGAGAACTCACCCCAGAAGTTAGTGTCTTAAAACCACAAACATGTATGGTCTCAGGGTTTCTGTGGGTCAGGAATTCAGCAGTGACTGCTGAGTGGTTCTGGGGCCTCCTGTGGGGGGTCCATCCAGCTCTGGGGACGGGGCTGAGGTCCTGCTGGTGCGGTGCCCCAGTGGGCAGAGTGGGCAGAAGCCTCCGTTCCCCACTGGGGACACCGTGTCCTCACAGCATGGCACTGGCCCCCGCTGGGGCACCCACCCGCACGGGGCGGCTGGGCAGATGCTGCAGTCTCCTGTGACCATCACTTCTGTACCTCTCTGTTAGAGGAGAGTCACTGAGTCTGGCCCACAGTCGCAGGGAGAGGATCTAGCCGCCCCTTTCAAGGGAGGAGTGTCATTTCAAAATATGGAGATATTTTAAAGCAACCACAGTGAAAAAGTGGGCAGACATCCGTATAACAGTGAAGTTGGGTTTGCATCTCACACGTGACTCCAGGATAAATTCCAGAGGGATTAAAAACTTAAATGCAGGAATAAAACCTACAAGTACAAGAGAAATCGGCGGCAGATGTCTTCCAGCCTGGAGCCGAAAAGGCCAAAATGCACAAAGCCCAGAAACCATAAAATCAAAGATTAATAAATCTGACTGCTTATGGTGCTTTTGCCATGCAGAAATTTCTTTCTTTCTATTTGGTCCAGAGAGACATAAAATGGAGGGGGGGGGCGGGAAATGCTTTCTGGTAACATCCCGGACAAAGGGTTAATTTTCCTAATAGGTAGAATGTCTACAGGTGGATACAAATAAAGACCCGTGACTCACAGGAGAAGGAGTAAAGCATAAGGAAAATTCACAGCAAAGGAAATAAAAAGGGCACTTAACTTACAACAAGAAGTGCAAATAGAAGTAGTTGGAGATGACCATTTTTTTACCTTCCAAATTGGCCCCATTGGTGAAAGCAGGGAAAGAGGCTCCCACCCGCTGTGCTCTGCAGAACAGTACAGTGGTGTGACTTGTAGAGCTCAAGCTAGTGATACTCACTGAAATTCTAAACATACTCTTTAGCCTAAGAATGCAGATTATTTATTGTAATACAAATATCCACCAATAGAATAAATAGTCTAGTCTAGAATACCATGCACTGCACACGCACACGCAGGTGGAATTCTTCATATGCTCGTGGGGAGAGGGCACCACAATTTATTAAGAGAGAAAAAAGTTAAGGTGTGCATCAGTATAAACTGACCGTTTTTTGCGGGAGGTAGGTAAGGGATATAGCTGGCTGTGACAGATGTGTGAGTGTGACCCTCAGGTGGGAGCTCATTTTCAAAATCAGCCTGATTTTATTAAGAATGAGAAGGGTCCCTGTCCACTTCAATGTCTACAAAACAGCACTCATGTTCTATGTCCCTTTTATTTCTAGACAAGTAGATTGTGATAAAAACTATTTCTCTCTACGAGGTATTCCATCCTCTGCCTTGAGGCCACCCATCTCACTCCAGAAGGAAGGGTTGGTTAAGGAATGTGTTTAGATCTGCATCCCTGGTGTTCAGACGTTGCTGCCGTGTCAAACGTCATGGGCGCATCAGGAACCAGTTAGATCGTGTTTGTGTGCAGGCAGGAAGGGCAAGGGCAGAAAAGGAAGGAACCACGACCCAGAGAAGAAGGTGGCTCCTGAATTGTGCTTGGGGGGAGGTTGCAAACCTCCCCCCAAGCAAGCATGCTGGCTGCCCAGGCCTGGGCTCATGGGTCCCCGGCAGATGTGGGCACAGCACACAGACGGGCTTTGGGGGCGGGAGCCACATTTCTGGGCCTGCTGACGCTCAGCTTCACACCGTCACTGGACCCCGATGAGACGGCTGCCCGCTGAGCCCCGCGAATGTGGGCTCAAGTTCTGAACCTCGTTCAGGACGGCAACGGGCACGTCTTCCTGGGGTCTGCGGTCCGAGTGCGGCGTTGGCTGCCATCCGAGAGGCTGGCGTGGGGACGTGCTTTCCTTCCTTGTGCACTGTGCTGGGGCACCAGTCTGCACCTAGACCCGTGACTCCTTAGAAAATGGGCGAAGGACAAGAAAAACCCAAGACAAGCAAATAAAAACAGGCCCGATACCGATACCTGTCTTCAGGTTGTGCCCGGAGCCTGCTGCCTGCCTCTCAGCCGGGCCTGCATCCTTCCGTACGAGCCCCACGGTAGAAGGTGGGGGCCTCTGAGCAGTTCCCTCTTAAAGCGAGCACGATGTAGTCTCTCTCAGGAGAAGGTGCTGGAGGCACATTGTGTGCGGAAGCAGCTCTGGGGCGATCCTGGCATGGTGGGGGGCAGCGTAATAGGTGTGAGCACCTCCAGGGAGTCACCCCTGCTGTGGCCTTGACCATAGTTCTCCTGCCGTCTGGCAGCCTCAGCCTGGTGACTGAGGCCCTTCCTGCGGCCCTCTCCCCACGGACGCAGAGCCCCCGCATGCCCCCCGCCTCCCTGCACACCTGCACCTCAGTCCCTGCTGCCTGTTCCCCACCCGCACTCTGGCAGGTGGCCTTCTGCGAGCCAGCTCAGACCAGACTGGAGGCAGGGAGGCCTCGGGCCCCAGGACAGCTCCCAGGGGTGGTCTGGGGGGGTGCACGGGGGGCTGGGCCCTGGGCAGAGGGCTCACCGAAGAAGCCCACAGCCCAGAGACATGCAGAAGCAGAGGGAGCCAGTCCAGGGAGGGGAGACTCTTCGCGGGCAGACGTACGGACAGATGGCAGAGCGGCCTCCCTGCAGCTTTGGAACCGTGTAAGAAGCCGGGACTAACAAACACTTAGTAAGAATAATAGGAACACGAGCATCCTTGTTTTCATGTGGGGGTTTTAGCCACCCACATATAATAAATGTTAGTATTATATCATCTGCGCTTCAGATATGTTTAATCAATATGTATGTTCTGCTAACATAGGGTCTGGGTTTGTGCTTTAATGACTCATATAAATCGTGCAATGACTTTCTGCCTCCCTCTCAACAGTACGTGTCAGGTTTACTCATCACCCAAACAGAACGAGCTCACGCGTCTAATTACTAGGAAGGGTTCTCGTTATGGCTGTCCCGCAAGGTATTTACCCATTCCGCTACCGACAGATTTTTCGAGTTTTTCACTGCTACCGAGTGAAGTGGCATTCTTGTGGGCAAGGAAGAGTCTTGTCTGGTTTCTCACACACAAGGGGAGGACTTTCTCCACAAAGGCATGCGACAGGTGCCCTGTGGCGCTCTCTGGAAGGAGACTCTGGGATGGGGATGCGGGCGCGGGGTGTCGCTGGGGTTTCCCTCCGAATCACACCTTGTAGGGGAGCGAGGGAAGCAGGGCTGGACCGGAGGACAGGGGACTGCAAGGCAATGTGCACAAAAGTTGGGCTGAAGTGGCCAAGCCCCACAGCTGCTAGCGTCTTTACAAAGGAACCACACTTCCCGGGTAGAGAGTTTTCGAAAGAGGCTACTGCACTGAGCCTGTGCTGGCCTCTGGGCGGGATCCCGGGCTCATGTTCCCCCCTCACGCTCTCCCTGATGGAGGGCTGCGCCTTCTAAGAGAATGGGGGCCAGTCTGTTTTAGTTTTCTGGCACCAGGTAGATGCTGCTCCAGAATTTTAATTGCTCCCTCAGGATTGAGCAGCAGCTCCCAGAAATGTCACTGAGTCCTGAGCGGCCAACGGGGTAACTGATACTGTCAATTTACCTTCCAGCAGTGAGAGAAGCCCTTTATTCTTTTGCAAAAATAGACTGGTTTCCTAGGGTAAGTGACCCCAAAGAGAAGGCAGACAGATGATGGGATCATTATAAACACAGCCCCTCCCTAAACATGGCACTGGTTAAGAATTCAGGACATGAGCGTAGAACTCTCTAGTTACCGCGCAAGCACAATGCTGGGGCAGACTGGCCTGGGCACTGCTCAGGTTCAGTTGTCTGAGCAGCAGGTGATGTGTCATTAGAGAACAAGGTGGCCAGTGATGGAACCTCATAGCTGCTAAACAGGTGGAGCTTTTCAGACTGGAGTGTCTATCTGCACGTGGGAGTAAAGTCACTGCTCCGTATACAGAGGTAACCAGAGATACCCAGTGCTGCTTTTGCAGGATGCAAAGCCTCCTCAGTGTACTTCCATCAGCAGGCAGGAGGAGCGCAAGGCTGGAGCCCAGATCTAACTAGCTGTCAGAATCCCACTTCTTTTCGGCAAAACAGACCCAACACCTGTTGTACCTACCTCACAAGTTCTGCTGAAATGAGAGCATGGAAAAGAACTATAAACACCATGTTAGCACCAAAAATGTTCTCACAGATCAATTCCTTGCTGATCCAGAACACCAAAAATCTCCTTATAGGACAGTTCTTTGCTGATTGGAGCATGGACCCCAAGGGGAACTCATTTGTAGGTGATTGGAGGGAGCCCATCTGGATCGTCAAGCCCACATGCTGTGCCCGGAGAACATAGCAACTGATGCCACAAGGTGGCCCAGGTAAGGAGCCATGACTTTGGGTCCAGCAAAGAAGGTGTCCAGCAAATAATAGCCTCATAGTCAGCAGGATCTTGAGCCAAACCCATGCTTATTGCTTCAAGGGGAAAATGTGTTTAGGCTGGAAGTGGAGAGAGCCCCTAAGTCTTCCTAGTGAGTTTCCAAAAGCCTACATTCCAGAGAAATTGAGTTTGAACAAGTGGTCTTGGACAGAAGTTGAGCCCAGAACTTTCCCACCTGCAGACTAGAGAAAGTCTTCCACGATGGCGGGGAGAGACTGTAAGAAGTGGCCTTGGCATGGGTGGAGTGCACCTGTCACACCCCTGGAGCGGGCCGGGCATGGACTTGGCTTGTGGTTCGGCGGGCCCATGATGCTTTCATCTGACTGCGTTGTAGGACCATCCGGGAGGAGCTATATAAAAACCAACATCCGAGCTGCTGGGGCAACGTGACGTCCACGTGCAAAAATAAGCTGGACCCCTACCTTACATCATGTGAATTAACTAGATGTGGGTCAGTAACCTAAATGTAAGACCTAAAACTGTGGAACCCTCAGAAGGAAACACAGGGTGACTCTTCATTACCTTGGGTGTGGTGATGGATTCCTTGATGTGATACCAAAAGCGCGAACGATGAAAGAAAAATAGATCAAATTTCATCAAAACTGAAAACTTTTGTGTATCAAAGGACGTTATCAAGAAAGTAAAAAGAACTTACAGAATGGGAGAAGCTATTTGCAAATATGCAGAACATATAACGGACTCCTACAACTCAACAACATAAAAGACAAACAACCCAATTCAAAAACAGGCAAAGGACATACGAGAGGATGTAGAGATGGCCAATATGCACACAAAAGGATGCTGCACATCCTGAGTCAGTGGGGAAATGCAAATCAAACTGCAAGATGCCGCCTGTCACCCACTCGGGTCTATAGGAGGGCTGGAATAATAATAATTTTAAAAAAGGCAAAACAGAAAATAAATATTGGCAAAATGTGGAGAAATAGGAACTTCTGTCCAGTACTGGAGGGCAGGTAAAATGGTTCATCCTTGTGGAAACAGTGTGGCAGCTCCTCAGAAAGTTAAACATAAGATTACAGTCTGACCCAGCAATTCCACTCCTGGGAATATGCCTTCAAGCTTTGAAACTCACACAAATACTTGTAACCGACTGTCCACAGCAACACTCTTCATAGTGGCCCAAAGAGGGAGACAACCCAGACGCCCATCAACAGACAAATGGATGAACAACCAATGGTGGACCCGTACATTGTAGTATTCAACCCTAAAAAGGAATGAAGTAGGGACATGCTACCACATGGGTAAGCCTGGAAAACACTATGCTAAGTGAGAAAAGCTAGGCACAAAGCTCCCACATTGCATAAGCCCATTTATATGAGATGTGCAGAATAGGCAAATCCGTACAAGCAGAAAGTAGAATGACGGCCAGGGGTGGGGGGAGGGGAAATGGGATTAACCACTTAATGGGAACAGAGTTTTGTTCGGGGGACATAAGATGTTTGGGAGCCAGATGAGGGCGATGCTTGCAGTAGGTGTTGCTGGGTGTTCACCGTCAATGGTTATTTTATGTATCGTGAATTTTACCTTGATAAAAGGAAATCACACCCGAGAGCAGTTGAACTCAGACAGAGGAAAGGCCAGGAATCAGTATTTTTTTCTTTTTTAAATGAGATTCTAGAATCACAGGTTTAGCTGGGCAGGCTCATCCCCCGCCTGTGGCGCTGGGTGAGATTCTAGAATCACGGATGCAGCGGGGCAGTTGAAAGAAGATTTGAAATGCAATTAAAGTGATATTTGAGTACATCTGAGTTTATGACTAGAGCCTAAAGGCTATGTGTTCTCATACATTTTAATTCTCCACGTGCTGGGTCATACCATAAAATTCCTGCAGGGTGCTACAGAGTGGAATGGGAGTCTGGCTCCCGTTTATTCATTCAACAAATATTGACTGAGTCTCTACCAGGTGCCTGGCACTGTTCCAAGCACTGGAGTTACCGCAGTGAACCAGCAGGCTTAGCCTTGTTCACACTGCGGAGGGAACACTGCTCTGGCCTTTGTCCTGAGAGCCCCCAGCCCAGGTGACCCCAGCATCTGTGTGTAGTGTAAGGAACCCCTGTTATTGTCTTTGGTAGATGGTTGCTCGGGCAGATGAGACCACCTGAACCTTATGTTCTCTTTGCTCCAGAGGCCGGGAGCTGGTTTTTAGGGGTCCCGTGTTTGCATTCCTGTTGTCACGTGCAATCCCACTTCCTCAAACCCTTTCCGACCAGCTTCCTCGGCTCTCTGCGGGTCCACTCAATGAAGAGTCAAATAAAAATTTAACAGGTGCTTACTTAACGTGTTATTTATTGCAACATTTAAGGATTGTGCTTTTATAGTCTGGTCACCTTAAACTATGAAATCGTACCAATTAGCATCCGCGAGAAGCTTCTCTTCAGTATACGAGGCAGTCTTTCCTAATCTCAACCATTATTCTCAACACAAGATGGGGCCAAATTGTAACAATTCCGTACAAAAGAGGTTTTAAAAATTAGTTCTTGGGGCACCTGGGTGGCTCAGTTGGTGAAGCGTCTGCCTTCAGCTCAGGTCATGATCCCAGGGTCCTGGGATCGAGCCCCACATCGGGCTCCCTGCTCAGTGGGGAGCCTGCTTCTCCCTCTGCCTCTGCACCCCCTGCTTGTGCTCTCTCTCTCTCTCTGACAAACAAATAAATAAAATCTTTTAAAAAATAAAAAAAATAATAAAAATTACTTCTTATTGCCAAAGGGACAGCCACTGTGACCCTCAGCTTCTGTCCTGTCTCCCAGAGCCTTTTCGTCCTGTTCAGTGACCATTCGAGTCACCTGAGGAATAAAGTAGCTTAGTTCATAGCAGGTACAGTCCATGGCCCAGCCCCGCCAGGCCTTGCTTCCTCTTTCCCAGCTGCTCCCGCTTGGTCATGACCCAGCTTCTGCCTCAGTTTCTACCTGGGGGCAGCAGATGAGTCTCAGGGCGGGCCTCCCCCAGGCTAGCGGCTGTCATGGATATTGCAGTGTTTAAACAAGTCTTCACCAAACATAATTTGTAACCAACTGAAGCTAAATAATTGTTATCCGATGTCCTTTCCCCTGGCTTACCCCCTAAGCCTCTTCCAGAAAGTGCACCATTCCCACCCAGGGGCTGGCTCGTGGGCGTCCACCTCCAGCTTCACCCCGAGTGTCCCTCCCCGTCCTCGCTCTGGGGACCTGGCGTCAATCCCACTTCATCCTCTCTAGCGTCTTCAGAGACAGAAATCCGTCCCCCCTCGATTGCTGTCACTCACCTCCAGGGTGGGTTTGGGGCTTTTCTGAGGGTGTGGGGCACTGATTTAGAAGCTGTGTGTTCCACAAGCAATAAAACTGCTTAAACGTTTATTAGGGTAAAGAGGAATTCGGTGCTAGGCCTTTTCTAAACCCTTCAAGACCTGTCCTCATTCAAATATTTGGAGATGAGCTATGACTGGATGTGAGATGCCGGGCGCTGAGGCCGCCTCTTTAGAAAGCTCTTGCCCCGGGCGATCAGTGTCCTGACAGAAGCTTGCCCACCTGTGGGAGCGTGGAGGCAGATCCAGGGAGGGGGTAGCCATGCCCCAGGTGGTCTGCGGGGACACGGACCATTTTCGGGGCCTGACACGCAGTCTAGCGCGCTCCTGTCACTTTAGGGTAGGCGTGCCTGCACCCCTCCCTTGCAAGTGCGTCCAGCCAGGTGGCTGCTGCACGGAGAGCAGGGCCGGGGAGGGGACGTCATGCGTCTAGACCGGCACCGCTGACCTGTTGGGCTTGATAATGCCTTGTTTCCGGGTTGGTCCTCTGCACACATGGGATGTTGGCAGCGTCCTGGACCCTCACCAGCGATCTTTACAGGAACGGTCTCCAGACATTCGGCTGTCCTCTGGGGGACGTTCCCCTAGGGACTCCTAGAGATTCTCCGTAAGCACATAGGTTTCCATACTTCTCCTCAGAGACCTTGAAAGGCCGTTTTCCTCTGTCTCCTAAACTGATATGGACACAGAAGAACGCTTATGTTCACATAATATCTATTAACGTTCCTTGGGATTGAGGTTTTATGAAACACCCTAAAAAAGTCTGGTTCAAGAAATACTGCATGCGTAAGGGTCCTGGTGGGGGGTCAGACGCTGACGACTGGTGCTGCCCAGCGTACCAGGGAGAGGACTCGGCTGACGCGAAGGTAACCAGGAGCATGTCTGCTCCCCTGCACTGCTGTTCCTTCCGACCACCCTGCTTCTGCAGGTGCACCTTCAAGCAGACACGTGCCCATTATCTTTCTGGGGCAGAAAGCGGGGAAGAAGTACCTTGTCGAAGCCAGAGTGGGACCCCCGAGCCTCCCCCAACACCCGCGCCCAGACGTTCCCTAATGGCTCCCCCTTCCTTCCCTCTCTCCTCTTCAGAGGCTTCAACTGGTGACTTAAAGGCCACTTTCCGGCTGAATAGAAGTGTCTTGGGGAGATTCCCTCCCCACCCCAACCTGCGAACAGCCTCCAATCAACTAAGGGAGCCCGGTGGGAACTGTTCACTAACCTGGGCTTATCCACGCAAAACCGTGCACAGGTACTCACACACCCACGTGTCTCAGCTGGACTCTGTGTGAAGTGTCAGAAGATGCTTTTTTCCCCTTGTAGAGCCTGGGCCCGGGCAAGAAGAGATTTGGGGTTGACAAGGTGTTCTACTCAGTAAAAACGTACTTTTCCTGCCCTACATAAAGCATCAGGGAAACCAGATGTGTCCCCTTGAATATTTATGGTCTCGCAGCTTCTTCCATTAATAATTCATCCTCTACACATCAACAGGGCTGCACAGGGATGAGACGCAGCAGAAAACCCTCCTCCTCCCACCAACCCTGGAAGTTCCTGAACCCGAAGCAGACAGATGGGGAGCCACATGCTTTGTGCAGATCACCCCCCGTGAAAGATAATAAGACACACTTTGTTGGAAGTTTCTACAGCAAGCCTTTATTACTGTGATAAATCATGGGGGGAAATCATCAGGAAAAAAGAGCATTGCTTTTCCAAACAAACTTCTAAGAGGAAAGTTTGGCTTCTTTTGTCATTATGGGACCAAATATGGCTGCTAAGTTGGTCTATTCTAAATACACAGGGAAGCTTTCTGCCCCGGGCAAGCTAGCTGTCTCCAGCTCAATGCCATCAAAATTACAAACACCTTTGTTTCTGGTTATAAATTATATTCATTGCAAGAGTGTCAGAAAGTGGGCGCCTGGGTGGCTCAGTTGGTTGAGCGACTGCCTTCGGCTCAGGTCATGATCCTGGAGTCCCGGGACCGAGTCCCGCATCGGGCTCCCTGCTCGGCAGGGAGTCTGCTTCTCCCTCTGACCCTCCCCCCTCTCATGTGCTCTCTCTCTCTCTCTCTCATTCTCTCTCTCAAATAAATAAATAAAATCTTTAAAAAAAAAAAAAGAGTGTCGGAAAGTATTTCAAAAGTTAAAAGGAAAGTCACCTGTAATCCCAACACATGGAGATAGGCACTATTTATGTCTTGCTTTGTAATCTTCTAAGGTATACAAACCTATATAAATAAGTATGTGCTTAAAAATAATATCGTGCGATAAGTTCTTATAAATGTCATTCCATAGAAAGGTACTGTCTTCCTCATTTCCTATAATTTACACACAGGGGCGCGCAATATAATGGCTTCACGGCCTTTATTAGTACGGATTATTCTGTGACGTTTTATCAAATTCCCTGATTAATATTACTGTTGCTCCTACTCTTCTCTGTTATTACAATAATGCCGTGAGGAGCGCCCTTGCATTGCCGCATCCCGAGACTGACTTTCCTCCCTCCCTCTGTCCACCCTGGGAGGAGTGTGTGTCCCAGGTGACGAGGTCTGTGATCACCCACCTAAAGTTTATGGCTCTTCTCCACTGTTAGGGCACAGGGCAGAGGCAGTGCCAGTGGACCACAGGATGACCATACCCAGAGCAGCCCCCGCAGCTCCCCTGCTCCAGGGAACAAGGGGATCAGCCCCAGGATTGCCTGGCAGGGAACGCGGAGCCTCTCTGATGACATTTCTTTAGTGACGAGCTGAGAGCTTTGGAGCCTAGCCCGTGAACTCTGGGTTTTGATGTTCTGATAGAACAAGCACGGGCCTTTGCTCAAGTTGATGGACCTCCAGATTGCTCTCTTGAGGACTTAATTAGGAGAGTCAGAGCATCCAGCAAGAGGGTCGCACACGCCCAAGCAAAGCCTGAGAACACAAGCAGTGCTGGCCCCCCCGCCATCCTGCTCCCCTTCTCCCTGCAGGCGGCCTGTCTGTCCATCGGCTGGCGGCCTGTCTGTCCATCGGCTGGCGGCCTGTCTGTCCATCCGTGGGCAGCCTGTCTGTCCATCCGCGGGCGGCCTGTCTGTCCATCGGCTGGCGGCCTGTCTGTCCATCCGTGGGCAGCCTGTCTGTCCATCCACGGGCGGCCTGTCTGTCCATCTGCGGGCGGCCTGTCTGTCCATCCGCAGGTGACCTGTCCATCGGCTGGTGGCCTGTCTGTCCATCCGGGGGCAGCCTGTCTGTCCATCCGTGGGCGGCCTGTCTGTCCATCGGCT